>NC_046986.1:340000-445000 GCF_009769545.1 Cyclopterus lumpus
TGTTGTTCTTCTTGTTCTTCTTGTTCTCCTTGTTCTCCTTGTTCTTCTTGTTCTTCTTGTTCTTTTTCTTGTTCTCCTTGTTCTTCTTGTTCTTTTCCTTCTTGTTCTCCTTGTTCTTCTTGTTCTTTTCCTTCTTGTTCTTCTTGTTCTCCTTGTTCTTTTCCATGTTGTTCTTCTTGTTCTTTTCCTTCTTGTTCTCCTTGTTCTTCTTGTTCTTTTCCTTCTTGTTCTCCTTGTTCTTCTTGTTCTTTTCCTTCTTGTTCTTCTTGTTCTCCTTGTTCTTTTCCATGTTGTTCTTCTTGTTCTTTTCCTTCTTGTTCTTCTTGTTCTTTTCCATGTTGTTCTTCTTGTTCTTCTTGTTCTCCTTGTTCTCCTTGTTCTTCTTGTTCTTCTTGTTCTTTTTCTTGTTCTCCTTGTTCTTCTTGTTCTTTTCCTTCTTGTTCTCCTTGTTCTTCTTGTTCTTTTCCTTCTTGTTCTTCTTGTTCTCCTTGTTCTTTTCCATGTTGTTCTTCTTGTTCTTTTCCTTCTTGTTCTCCTTGTTCTTCTTGTTCTTTTCCTTCTTGTTCTTCTTGTTCTTTTCCTTCTTGTTCTTTTCCATGTTGTTCTTCTTGTTCTTTTCCTTCTTGTTCTCCTTGTTCTTTTCCATGTTGTTCTTCTTGTTCTTTTCCTTCTTGTTCTTCTTGTTCTCCTTGTTCTTTTCCTTCTTGTTCTTCTTGTTCTCCTTGTTCTTTTCCATGTTGTTCTTCTTGTTCTTTTCCTTCTTGTTCTCCTTGTTGTTCTTGTTCTTCTTGTTCTTCTTGTTCTTTTCCTTCTTGTTCTTCTTGTTCTCCTTGTTCTTCTTGTTCTTTTCCTTCTTGTTCTCCTTGTTCTTTTCCATGTTGTTCTTCTGGTTCTTTCCCTTCTTGTTCTTCTTGTTGTTGTTATTGGTCTTCTTGTTCTTGTTCGTGTTGTTCTTGTTGTTGCTGTTGTTCTCCTTGTTCTTTTCCATGTTGTTCTTCTTGTTCTTTTCCTTCTTGTTCTTCTTGTTCTTGTTAGTGTTGTTCTTGTTGTTGCTGTTGTTCTTCTTCTTGTTTTCCTTCTTGTTCTTGTTCTTCTCTTGTTGAGAGTTTAGTCGGTAAGATGTGAGAAATGAGGAGAAACCCGAGTTCTGCTTCCTCAGAGTTTTAGTGGAGAGGCTCAATGTACCCACAATGCAACGCGGCGCCTTTGAGTGAACTTCCTCCTCCAACACTTGTAGAGGAATGTTCCCCATAAGTCTCTGGATCAGTTTCAGAAGGCCTTCTTTCATTTCTGTGGCCCCCCCTCGTCTGATTGGATGACTGTAGTAAAGGTTTGGGGTCACGGGGTTTATAGATTAGGGTTTAAATGGAGAGCGTTCCAATGAGGACGTGAGATCATATCTGATGTTTCTGTCAGTCGCCATCTTTTTCCATTTCGCTCACTTCCTGTTTTCCTTCTTTACAGCTGTCACTTCTCCTTTTTTTTCAGACAACACACACACACACACATATACACACACACACACACACACACACACACAAACACACACATATACACACACACACACATCCTCACACACACACACACACACAGACACAAACACACACATACATATACATACACACACACATCCTCACACACAGACACACAGACACACACACACACACACCCACAAACACACACGCACACACACACATGCTCACACATACACAAACACACATACACACACACACACACACGCATACACACACACACACACATATATATACACACACACACATCCTCACACACACACACACACACAGACACATACACACACACACACCCACAAACACACACGCACACACACACACACATGCTCACACACACACACGCTCACACACACACACATACACCCACACACACACCCACAAACACACACACATGCACGTACACATTCAGACTCACACACACACACACACACAAATACACAGACACGCACACACACACAGATACGCACACACACACAGATACACACACACACACATACATACACACAGATACACACACACACACACATACATACACACAGATACACACACACACACATATATACACACGCACACACATCCTCACACACACACACATTCACACACACACATACACACACACCCACAAACACACACATATATACACACACACATGCACGTACACATTCAGACTCACACACACAGATACACACAGATAGCATACATACACACACACATACACATTCACACACACACATACACACACCCACACATCCACATATATACACGCACACACTCACACACACATAAACACACACACTCACACACACACACCCCACAAACACACACACACGTATATACACACACACATGCACGTACACATACACACACACACAACACACACACACAGATACATAAACACACACACAGATACACACCCACACATGCACGTACACATTCAGACTCACACTCACACATACACACAGATACACACATACACACACATAGCACACACACACACATACATACACACAGATACACCTACACACACATATACAGACACACCCACAAACACGCACACACATATATACACACACACATGCACGTACAGATACACAAACATAACACACACACACACACACACTGCAGCCATGCTTGATATTACCATCACTTGTATTGACCCTAACTCTCTCTCTCTCTCTCTAGAAGATGAAGACTTTGGCCCAGAGGCGACAGTCTGCTCCCTCGCTGGTCATCAGCAAAGCACTCACCAGATCGAGAAGCACGTCCAGGTACGAGCTCACACACACACACATGCACACTCACACCTACACACACACACACAAACACATACACACACCTACACACACCTCATTGATGAGGATTCAAGGACAGGTTATTGTCGTTATGCAGACTTCAGAGATGTTATGACCTCATGATATTGGCTCTATTGTTTGCTTATGGATGATCTTCATCGAGCTCTCAGACACTCGGATTCTGAAGTTTAAAGTCTGAAACATCACAACTTGACTCATTCATGCTCTGAGCGAGTTGAAGCTCTTCCTCCTCCTCCTATCGCCCCTCTTCCATATAGACTTCTATACAACCAGAGGAGTCGCCCCCTGGTGGTCAGGAGAGAGAATGCAGCTTTAACACATGAAGCATAGACTTCTATACAACCAGAGGAGTCACCCCCTGGTGGTCAGTAAAGAGAATGCAGCTTTAACACATGAAGCATAGACTTCTATACAACCATAGGAGTCGCCCCCTGGTGGTCAGTAAAGAGAATGCAGCTTTAACACATGAAGCATAGACTTCTATACAACCAGAGGAGTCGCCCCCTGGTGGTCAGTAAAGAGAATGCAGCTTTAACACATGAAGCATAGATTTCTATACATGGAGATTATAACTATTTGTATTCATACAGCCTCTACTTGCCTCTCTGGTCTGTGTTCACTTCCTGGATTTCAGTCGAGTTTCACTGATTCTTCGTGACATGACTGTTGGTCTCACATTAATCAATTATGGATTCATAGCTTAGAGTTACCTCAGCATTTAATGTTTTATACAGAATCTGGTAAAACGGTTTATTCGGGACGAGACTTTAAAAGTGTAGAATAAAATGTTTTTGATGAAATATCACAGCTTGGTTTTGGTCACTTTTTCTGAAGCGTTCGTCACACATGATGCGTTCATGAAAAATCGGAAAGATGATAATCTGACAATGATGATGGTTTTTACACGTTCAGGCTCTGACACTAATTTGGCAATTGTTTATAAAAAACATGCTTTTCAATCCCGCCGGCACACTTTTCTCTTTGTTTTTGAGTCGTGATTTTCAAGGTCACACGAGTTGCATGTCATGAACCTGAACTTCATGAACCTCTCTGGAGGAATCTGGACAAAGGGAAGGAGGAGAAATATTGAAGCTTATCACAGTGTCACCAAGAAAAGAAAGAAAGAAAGCTGCATGAGTTGTGTACATTTTTTCAGAGGGTCGAAATTGTTTCACAGTTTTAACAAAAGGAAAGTATTTTCTTTCTTCCTGGAACAATAGCTGATTGTTTTGCAACTGTTGATTCTGCAACATGGCGTTGTGTCCTGCATGCAGTCTTCATGTTCTTCTGTTTCCTCTAGCTCTCTGCAGGGCGTCTGTAATGGTGCAACAAACTGGAACCCAAAAGCACGACTCTGAGACATAGGTAACAAAGACGATTGCTTTTACTGGGTACAGGCAGGGTCAAAACCGGGAGATCAGTTTGTGAGGCAAACAAGTCCAAAAAAGGGGCAGGCAGAGAATCGAAGGTCAGAACAGACAGACTAAGGTAACGCTGGAGAGCTTGGCATGAAAACACAAGACAATCTGGCAGAGGACAAGTGCAAGTGAGGGGACCTAAGTACTGACAGACTAATGAGGGGATGGTCTGCAGGTGAGATGGGCGTGAGAACCAGGTGAAGGGAATGAAGGATGATCAGGTGTGAATGTCCGGCTCTGAAATGACATGAGAGTTAATTAAATCAGCAAACGGAATGAAAACGACTAATATGACGGGGAATTCGTGACAGAACCTCCCCCTCTAGAGACGGCTCCTGACGTCTTACTGGGCTGGTCCAGATGAGCCCTGTGGAAGGCCGTGATCAAGGAGGGGTCCAGTATGCTGCGAGTGGGGACCCATTGTCGCCCCTCCGGCCCATACCCCTCCCAATCCATGAGGTATTGTAGTCCCCTACCCCGTCGCCGAGATTTGAGCAGGTGACGGGCCGTGTAGATAGGATCCCCTGGGGGTTTGCTGGGGTTTGGTGGAGGGCTGAAGCGGGCTTTCTTGGACAGGTTTAACCCTGGAGACGTGGAAGGTCGGATGGACTCTCATGGCTGGTGGTAGACGCAGCCGGATGGCTGCAGGATTAATGACCCGTGAAACAGGAAACGGGCCCACGAAACAAGGAGACAATTTCTTGTACTCAACTCTTGAGGGGAAGGTCCAGTGTAGACAGCAAGATCCGTTGTCTAGGCGCGGGGAGGTGACGTCTGTTGGCCGACCGTTGGTAGTGCTCGGAAGTGCGCAATAGCATGGATTGGGCCTGCCTCCAAGTGCATTTGGCAGTAGGGAGTTTGGTTAGTGAAATGAGCAGAGCAGATTTGGAAAATTGATCAATGACCCTGAGAATAACAGTTTTACCACTAGAGGTGGGTAGGTCGGTTACAAAATCCAATGCAATGTGGGACCAAGGGGGCGATGAGGAAGTGGTAGAGGGTGAAGGAGACCAGAGGGGGCCACAAACGGCTGCTCCGCTCACTTTAGCCAATGTCTCCACTCCTCCAGTGCCAGATTCAGTGCCTGGATGGACCTTCTGATGCCCGGCTGCCTGCTGCAAGAGAACATCCCCAACCCCAGTGTCCGAGGCATCCACCACAACAATTAACTGGTGGGCCGGGTCTGGGAATATTAGGATGGGAGCCGACGTAAAGTGTGACTTTAACTCACCAAAGGCCTCTGCCGCCGCGGAGGTCCACCGGAAGAGCACCTGCTGGGAGGTGAGAGCGGTGAGCGGGGCAACCACGGAACTGTAGCTGCGGATAAACCGTCGATAGAAGTTCGCGAAGCCCAGAAAACGTTGGAGTTCCTTGCACGTAGAAGGTGGAGGCCAGTCTGCAACTGCTCTGGTCTTAGCTGGGTCCATCTGGATGTTACCAGCCTTGATAATGTATCCCAGAAAGGATATCTCAGAGGTGTGGAACTCACATTTCTCGGCTTTCGCAAACAGGTGGTTCTCCAGAAGTCTTTTGCAGAACTTGCCGTACATTTACCACATGCTCTTGTGGTGACTTGGAGAAGATGAGGATGTCATCTAGATATACAAAAAACGAAACATTGAGCAGACCTCGGAGAACATCATTGACCAACCCCTGGAAAACAGCAGGGGCATTGGTGAGTGCAAAAGGCATCACAAATATTCATAATGTCCACTAGGAGTATCAAATGCCGTCTTCCACTCGTCCCCCTCTCGGATTCTCACCAGATGGTATGCATTGCGGAGATCGAGTTTGGAGAAGACGGTTGCCCCTTGAAGCAACTCAAAAGCAGATGAAACAAGTGGAAGGGGGTACCTGTTCTTTAACGTGATGTTATTAATTCCTCTGTAATCAATGCAAGGGCGCAGGGATTTGTCCTTCTTGCCGACAAAGAAGAAGCCAGCAGCTAAAGAGTCAGTAATATAACTCTCCATGGTTTTAATCTCCGGAGCCGATAGGGAAAAAAGTCTACCTCTGGGGGGAGATGTACCCGGGAGAAGGTCGATTGCAAAGTCGTATGGGCGATGCAGTGATAATGAGGTGGCCCGGGCCTTGGTGAAAACCTCTCTTAGGTCATGATATTCCCTGGGAACACCGGCGAGATCTGGGGACTCAGCAGAGACAGAGAGAGACAGGAGTAACCTCACTGTAACTCCACTACATGTCTCTGACCACTACGCTCACTAAATGCGGGGCTACTTGTGGTTCCTAGAGTCCTAAAAAGTAGGATGGGAGCCAGAGCCTTCAGTTATCAAGCTCCTCTTTTATGGAACCAGCTTCCACTTTCAGTCCGGGAGGCAGACACAGTCACCTCATTCAAGAATAGACTTAAGACTTTCCTCTTTAATAGCCCTTATAGTTAGGGCTGAATCAGGTTTGCCCTGGTCCAGCCCCTTGATATGCTGCTATAGGCTTATAGGCTGCTGGGGGATGTTTTAGGATACACTGAGCACCTATCTCCTCTTCTCTCTCTCCTTATGGATGAATTTACATCTCTCCATTGCACCTTACTAACTCTGCTTCCTCCCCGGAGTCTTTGTGACTTCACGTCTTATAGTGTCCATTGGACCTGGCTGTGTCTGAAGCTGGTCCTGGGTCCTTGCCCCTGCTTCCTGCATCCTGCCTAGACCTGGCCTCCTTCCCAAATGGCCCTGCCTCCTTCTCTGTGCCTCCTGCCTCAAAGGATCTGCCTCCTGCCATGGCCATGCTGATGACCCCCCTCCCATCCTCTCTACCTCCTTCTGTTTCATGGATTGTGGAGGTCTGGATCGTGGTCCATGCCTACTACTAATTATTCATACATTTCTGTCATATTCATGTATGTGTTTATGTAACTCTGTAATGCTTCTGTCCATCCGTGGAGAGGGATCCTCCTCTGTTGCTCTCCTTGAAGGGTTCTTTCCTTTTTTCCCCTAAAAGTTTTTTTTCTATTTTTTAGGAGTTTTTCCTGATCCGATGTGAGGTCAAAGGTCAGGGATGTAAAGCCCTCTCATTGTAAAGCCCTCTGAGGATAATTTGTAACATGTGATATTGGGCTATATAAAATAAACTGAATTGAATGGAATGGACACACTCATGAACACACACAATCTCCTCATGTCTCCGATCTTTGTCCAAAACATGCGGAAGATAAATAATTTGTAGGAAAACGACTTCATGTCCAATATTTATCTGACGGGTGACTCAGATAATGTACAGTACAGAAAACACAGTCCGGTTCCACCGTGAGGACTCAGTACAGAAAACACAGTCCGGTTCCACCGTGAGGACTCAGTACAGAAAACACAGACCGGTTCCACCGTGAGGTCTCAGTACAGAAAACACAGTCCGGTTCCACCGTGAGGACTCAGTACAGAAAACACAGTCCGGTTCCACCGTGAGGACTCAGTACAGAAAACACAGACCGGTTCCACTGTGAGGACTCAGTACAGAAAACACAGTCCGGTTCCACCGTGAGGTCTCAGTACAGAAAACACAGACCGGTTCCACTGTGAGGACTCAGTACAGAAAACACAGACCGGTTCCACCGTGAGCTCTCAGTACAGAAAACACAGTCCGGTTCCACCGTCAGCTCTCAGTACAGAAAACACAGACCGGTTCCACCGTGAGGTCTCAGTACAGAAAACACAGACCGGTTCCACTGTGAGGACTCAGTACAGAAAACACAGTCCGGTTCCACCGTGAGCTCTCAGTACAGAAAACACAGACCGGTTCCACCGTGAAATGTATATTTGTCTCTGGGACATCTCTGGAGAACGAGATGCTCCATCTCAATAAGGTGATGGATTTTAAAGCCCTTGAAGACGGATTTATGATTTGTTATACTGAACCACATTCAATGCCGTGTTTTTAGTTTAGAGACATGCCTCCGACACATCTGGACCACTTCTCCTTTGTGTCTAATAGTGTGTATCCCCCCCCCCCCCCCTCAGGGAAAGCTGCATGACACCAGCCAGCCCAGAGTCCTGTGCCCTGGTCCAGGCCTTCCTGGCTGATTGTCCACGCCGCCTGTTCCTGGGTCACGCCCAAACGCAGCTGAAGACAGGCCTGCAGACCCAGGAGAGACACCTCTTCCTCTTCACTGACACGCTGCTCGTCGCCAAGGCCAAGTGAGTGTCTGTCTGTGTGTGTCTTGTTGAAAAGAGTGTGTGTTCTACGTGGTTGAGAGATGGATGGAGTTACATCCTTCAATCCTCAACAACTCCCTGACTCATTCTGCCCCAGTATATCATTATCTCCCAGCCAATTACATCCATATGAAGCCTGACTCAGATCAAAGGAGCTCCTCGCCCTCAAACGGCCACACACACACACACACACACACACACACACACACACACACACACACACAGACACTGTACACACAGCGGTACTGGGCTAGTGGGGGGCTGACCCTTCCAGCACAGAGAGCAGACGCTATTATTGGCATGTCATTGAGGTGGAACACACAGGGTGAGTCTGAGGAATGTGTGCTGGTAGTACTCGTGCACCCTATTCTCTCTGATAATGTCGTGTTCCTTAGATTGGACAGAATTCTTGACATTGATTATAACCCTGGTCTAGCTCAACATGGCTGTGTCTTCTGCAGGTCTCCCACTCACTTCAAGGTGAAGGCCCAGGTCCGAGTGTGTGAGATGTGGACGGCCGGCTGCATGGACGAGGTGTGTGAGGGCAGCACCAGCCCAGAGAGGAGCTTCGTCATGGGCTGGCCCACCTGCAACTGTGTGGCCACCTTCAGGTAAAACACACACACAGCAATGTCACTCCGTTTCCTCTTCTATAACTTCATTTAGATCACTCCAGAACACTGCGATGTTCTGAGGTGGAAATCCACGTTCTAGACGGGAACCAGAAACTGAACCACAGAATCCCTGAACTCCTTCGTGTGAAGGCGGTTCTCCGTCGTAAAGCCACTTCGGCGAAAACCACAACACGCAATACGCAACGCGCATGCAAACGTATATGTGCACCTTTCTAATGGCGCGACACACACGTGCACTCGTTCTGCATCAGGAGGAATCCAGTCTGTGGTTTGGATGTTATGCCACACCATTTCCTGTGATTATGTTTTATGGCTCTGTGCTCCTCTGCAGCTCCCAGGAGCACAAGGACAGGTGGTTGGCACTCATCAAAAGGTAAATGTTTGCTTTGTTTTTGGTATTTCTGTGATGGAACAGAGGGGATGAAATGGAAGCTCAAAATGACTGTGAATAAATGCATGCTTTACAACTAACATATACATATTTACAGCTAAGATAAAATCATATTTTACATGCATGATTGGAAACATGAGCTTTTATTCTTACACTTGAACACTGGCCTCTCCGCTGCATACAGTCGGATACTTGAGGGCAAACGGAAGGACGACCCCAAGACCATTCCTCTGAAGATATTTGCAAAGGATATCGGAAATTGCGCATATGTAAGATTCTCTTTTTTTTGTATTGCTTCTATCAGCACAAAATGAACATGGGGTAATTAATGACATCACCGACATAATGTCTCCACCAGGCCAAGACACTCGCGGTCAGCAACACCGACAGCACCACGGATGTTGTCCGCTTGGCTCTGCTGCAGTTTGGCATATCGGTGAGTTCAAGTCCCTCCGTTAAAGAAGCATCTGATGAACAGAGGATTGCGTGAGACCAGAACCAGGACTGAGACGGTCCGACCATGCCGCTGTAAAGTCTGGGGCTTGAATCACTTCCGCTTTTGTCTACAGGGACCGCCAGAGTCAACACAACATTAAAGTTCCTCTTGGTTGTTTAAATAAAGACGTCAAGTTTAGAAAGCAGCAGACATGTGTGTCGGCTCAAGTGAAGCTGCTCAGACTCCAACAATGTCTCCTGTAGAGTTTTTCTTTTTGCTCTCATGAGGGAAGTCACGACTTTGTAGTTTAACGTTATTGAAGAAATTGTACTTGCTTGATTCTTGTTGTTCTGAGTTTGGACTCATGGTTTAATGCACTTATTGTAAGTCGCTTTGGATAAAAGCGTCAGCTAAATGACATGTAATGTAATGTAATGTAATGTAATGGAAGCCTGACCAGTACATTGATTCTGTCTTCCATCCAGGGCTGCGTCAAAGACCACCGGTTGTGGGTGAACTCCAGTAAGGACGACCCTCCTTACCCTCTCATCGGTGAGCACCTGTCATGCCCACTGGGATGCAACACCTGGTCTTCAGAACTCTTTTCGAAATGCCCTTAAGGAAGTTACCTCAGCTCCAACGGTGTGGGATCAGTTGCACCTTTCATAACTACAGTAGTGGTAAACGTCCCTCTGATGAGGAACATTTTGGAAAGCCAGGCCACTACTTCAGCATTGCACCATGATCAAAAGATCTCCAAGAGCCCCAAGAGCTCCTGGAGCTGGGAGCATTTCACAGCCGCTTTGTGACATTCTGTTATAATTTTTAGTTCTGAATCCCAAAGATCCAGACGGCTGACTTTATGTTGTGTTCTTTTGACACCACTACACATACCAGACCCCCCCCACCCCCCGACCTCTAACCTCTGGAACCATTGACCTCTCATTCAGGCCACGAGTTTCCATTCAGTATCAAGATGAGCCACATTCGGGACAGCAAGAGCTCCGGTGGTGGAGGACTGGGAGGTGTGGGAGGAGGACCGGGGAGAGATCCAACGAGTCCCGCGGACTGTCCAGGGGTGCTGCTGCTCGACCAGTGTCTCCCTCCAGACACCCAGTGCCAGTTCATCCTCAAACCCAGCAAGGTGGCCCCGGGACAGGCTCCACTTATAGGTGAGACAGGTCTGGACTGTAGTTCCCTTTGAGGGGGTCCGACCCCTTGTTTTAATCAGGTCACAGGAACAGCTCATGAATATTGATGAAAGGTCATGTGAGCCTTTCTAATCTAATCATTCTGTTATTTTTGTTTGGTTTCGTGTGAAAAACCAGAGCTCCTCCCCGTGTCGTGTGACAGGAAATAAGCCTCAGCTAAAGTATGTGTTGTGAGAACCGGTCCATGGATCTGGTTCTGTTGGGAACCACAAGAGGAAATGTGAGGATGCAGAAGGACCACAGAAAGTAGTTCCTCACTTCCCTTCTCTTTGTTTGCGTGGCTCTTCTCGGTCACGTTGAGGATGACTCCGGAGCCGACGAAGAATCGGAGAGCGGTGGGAAAGGAGTGTTTAGCGGACAGGGCGACACAGCTATTGTCTGAAGGCCAGCGGAGGTGAAGGAAAGAGAAACAACCGCCGTAGGAGATGGAGAGACCTGAGGAGGAAGAGGAGGAGGAGGAGGAGGAGGAGGAAGAAGAGTAACAGGGAAAAAAACAAGAGGACGGGGGATGAGGATGAGGGGAGGGGGCAAGTTGAGGGTAAAAAATGTTTTCCAGTCGAGGAGGCTGCAGTCTGCCAACCACAAGATTCCTCCAGCACAGCAGCGTCTTACGTAACCGCTAACGGACTCTGAACACCAGGAGGACTCTGAACACCAGGAGGACTCTGAACACCAGGAGGACTCTGAACACCACGAGGACTCTGAACACCAGGAGGACTCTGAACACCACGAGGACTCTGAACACCACGAGGACTCTGAACACCACGAGGACTCTGAACACCAGGAGGACTCTGAACACCAGGAGGACTCTGAACACCAGGAGGACTCTGAACACCACGAGGACTCTGAACACCAGGAGGACTCTGAACACCACGAGGACTCTGAACACCACGAGGACTCTGAACACCACGAGGACTCTGAACACCAGGAGGACTCTGAACACCAGGAGGACTCTGAACACCAGGAGGACTCTGAACACCAGGAGGACTTTGAACACCACGAGGACTCTGAACACCAGGAGGACTCTGAACACCAGGAGGACTCTGAACACCAGGAGGACTCTGAACACCACGAGGACTCTGAACACCAGGAGGACTCTGAACACCACGAGGACTCTGAACACCAGGAGGACTCTGAACACCACGAGGACTCTGAACACCACGAGGACTCTGAACACCAGGAGGACTCTGAACACCAGGAGGACTCTGAACACCAGGAGGACTCTGAACACCACGAGGACTCTGAACGCCACGAGGACTCTGAACACCACGAGGACTCTGAACACCACGAGGACTCTGAACACCAGGAGGACTCTGAACGCCACGAGGACTCTGAACGCCACGAGGACTCTGAACACCACGAGGACTCTGAACGCCACGAGGACTCTGAACACCACGAGGACTCTGAACGCCACGAGGACTCTGAACGCCAGGAGGACTCTGAACGCCAGGAGGACTCTGAACACCACGAGGACTCTGAACACCACGAGGACTCTGAACACCACGAGGACTCTGAACGCCAGGAGGACTCTGAACGCCACAAGGACTCTGAACACCAGGAGGACTCTGAACGCCACGAGGACTCTGAACGCCACGAGGACTCTGAACACCACGAGGACTCTGAACGCCACGAGGACTCTGAACGCCACGAGGACTCTGAACGCCACGAGGACTCTGAACACCACGAGGACTCTGAACACCAGGAGGACTCTCAACACCAGGAGGACTCTGATCACCAGGAGGACTCTGAACACCACGAGGACTCTGAACACCAGGAGGACTCTGAACACCACAAGGACTCTGAACACCACGAGGACTCTGAACGCCACGAGGACTCTGAACACCAGGAGGACTTTGAACACCAGGAGGACTCTGAACACCAGGAGGACTCTGAACACCATGAGGACTCTGAACGCCACGAGGACTCTGAACGCCACGAGGACTCTGAACACCACGAGGACTCTGAACACCAGGAGGACTTTGAACACCACGAGGACTCTGAACACCAGGAGGACTTTGAACACCACGAGGACTCTGAACACCAGTAAGACTCTGAACGCCACGAGGACTCTGAACGCCAGGAGGACTCTGAACACCACGAGGACTCTGAACACCACGAGGACTCTGAACACCACGAGGACTCTGAACACCACGAGGACTCTGAACGCCAGGAGGACTCTGAACGCCACAAGGACTCTGAACACCAGGAGGACTCTGAACGCCACGAGGACTCTGAACGCCACGAGGACTCTGAACGCCACGAGGACTCTGAACGCCACGAGGACTCTGAACACCACGAGGACTCTGAACGCCACGAGGACTCTGAACGCCACGAGGACTCTGAACGCCACGAGGACTCTGAACACCACGAGGACTCTGAACACCAGGAGGACTCTCAACACCAGGAGGACTCTGATCACCAGGAGGACTCTGAACACCACGAGGACTCTGAAGACCAGGAGGACTCTGAACACCACAAGGACTCTGAACACCACGAGGACTCTGAACGCCACGAGGACTCTGAACACCAGGAGGACTTTGAACACCAGGAGGACTCTGAACACCAGGAGGACTCTGAACACCATGAGGACTCTGAACGCCACGAGGACTCTGAACGCCACGAGGACTCTGAACACCACGAGGACTCTGAACACCAGGAGGACTTTGAACACCACGAGGACTCTGAACACCAGGAGGACTTTGAACACCACGAGGACTCTGAACACCAGGAAGACTCTGAACACCACGAGGACTCTGAACACCACGAGGACTCTGAACACCACGAGGACTCTGAACGCCACGAGGACTTTGAACACCACGAGGACTATGAACACCACGAGGACTCTGAACACCACGAGGACTCTGAACGCCACGAGGACTCTGAACGCCACGAGGACTCTGAACGCCACGAGGACTCTGAACACCAGGAAGACTCTGAACACCACGAGGACTCTGAACACCACGAGGACTCTGAACACCACGAGGACTCTGAACGCCACGAGGACTCTGAACGCCACAAGGACTCTCAGCACCACGAGGACTCTGCTAGACCGAGTGCACGCCGGTGAAAATGTGCATTTGTGACAGGTTCTAGTCGACAAAAGGCGTTGTTTAAAACCCAGCAGAACGGTCCCTAGAATAAATATCCAGCTTAACACACAGACCATAATTAATAATAATAATAATAATACATTCTATTTGTAAGGCACTCTTCATTCAATAATCTCAGAGTGCCACAGAGCCAGTACATAGTTAAAACCAACTATAATAAAAGTCAAAAACACCTTCCTGAATAAAAAGGTTTTTAGGCCAGTCTTAAAGAGTCCAGGGTCTGTGCTGCCCTCAGGTGGTCAGGGAGACTGGTCCATAAGCAAAAGGTCTTAAAGAGTCCAGGGTCTGTGTTGCCCTTAGGTGGTCAGGGAGACTGGTCCATAATTATGCTGGATATCCAAAGCAAAGATGGTGTCCCCTGTCCCGCAGGAGGAGGTCCGGCCTCCCCCCAGTGTTTGACTCTTTGTGGGGCGTCCTCTGGAGGCTCAGTGGGAGGAGTCTAATAAAAAGAGAGAACGGTCCTCATGGCCTTTTCTGATCCGGCATCTTCTTTTTGTTCATCAGTTGTCTCTAAGTAGTTCAAACACACACACACACACACACCGCTCACCTCTTCCTCTTCTCCCCCCACAGAGCCCGGTCAGCAGAAGTCCTTTAAGAGGAAGAGGTCTCTGATCAACTGGCCCTTCTGGAGAGGCTCCAGTTCGCAGCTGGACGGCCCCCCCCAGTCCCCGACCTCGTCCCCCACGCAGGGACGGCTGTTCGGACGCCCCCTGAGCTCCGTCTGCTCTCCAGACCACGGCCTGCCCAAGCCCGTCATGGTGAGGTTGGGGTCACGTAGGCCAGCGGGGGCCTACATGACCCCCACCTCATATGATTTTAAGAACCCTAAATCCATGAAAAGACATCATTGTATTACCATCAGAATCATTCTTCTCTTTCTTAATAATAAAAAAAACTGTTGAAGATAATAAAATCAGATTCTTCATATTTTTGTAAATAAAAACAAAAACAAAGCAAACAGCAGACACTTAATCCGTTGGGTTTACACACCAGAGTCAGTGAAGAGCTCTTCTGGGTCTCTATGAACAAAGGGTTCTGTGCCCTCCAGGACATGCTGGTGTTCCTGTACCTGGAGGGGCCCTACACCAGGGGGGTCTTCAGGAGGTCCGCCGGGGCCAAAGCCTGCCGGGAGCTCCGGGACCGGCTGGACAACGGGACCCACGACCCGGAGATCACACACCAGTCTGTGTTCGTCATCGCTGCTGTCCTCAAGGTAACACACACACACACACAGACAGCCAGACACACACAAACTCACGCACACACACACACACACACACACACACACACACACACACAGACAGCCAGACACACACAAACTCACACATACACACACTTACACACACACACACACACACACATACACACACACACACACACAGACAGCCAGACACACACACACACACACACACACATACACACACACACACACACACACAGACAGCCAGACACACACAAACTCACACACACACACACACACACACACACACACAGACAGACAGACACACACAAACTCACACATACACACACACACACACACACACAGACAGCCAGACACACACACACACACACACACATACACACACACACACACACACAGACAGCCAGACACACACAAACTCACACACACACACACACACACACACACACACACACACACACACACACACACAGACAGACAGACACACACAAACTCACACATACACACACACACACACACACAGACAGCCAGACACACACACACACACACACACATACACACACACACACACACAGACAGACAGACAGACACACACAAACTCACACATACACACACACACACAAACTCACACACACACACACACACACACACACACACACACACACACAGACAGCCAGACACACACAAACTCACACATACACACACTTACACACACACACACATACACACACACACACACACAGACAGCCAGACACACACACACACACACACACACACACATACACACACACACACACACACAGACAGCCAGACACACACAAACTCACACACACACACACACACACAGACAGCCAGACACACACACACACACACACACACATACACACACACACACACACACACACACACACACACAGACAGCCAGACACACACAAACTCACACACACACACACACACATACACACACACACACACACACACACAGACAGACAGACACACACAAACTCACACATACACACACACACACACACACACACACACACAAAGTGCTGCATTGTTCAGCGGGCTCTAGAGACTAAAAAGTGTTCACCACTGGAAGTGTTCTCGTCACATGGATGATTCATGAATATTGTTTTTTTGTTGTGTTATTTTACACAGCGTGAGGTTGTTTTAATATTGTTGTTGATCCTTTTGAACTGTACTCGAGTAAAGAACTTCTTAGTGGACACTGAAGTCGGCTAATCGATTAGTTTATTGCATCATAAAAATTTATTTCACACAAGAATCACACAAAACCTTAAAACTTGTTCAATGGTTCCTTCGTAATAAATCATCATTATTTTATACTCGACGATGAGCTCCACGTCTCTCTTCTGCCTCCAGGACTTCCTGCGCAACATCCCGGGCAGCTTACTGAGTGCAGATCTGTACGAGCAGTGGATGGATGTGATGGAGGGGGAGGGGGGGGGCGAGAGGACAAGAGCTGTGCAGAGGTGGGACCCTCAGACAGGTGACATGTTGAAAGACAGACAGGTGACAGGTGACATGTTGAAGACAGACAGGTGACATGTTGAAGGACAGACAGGTGACATGTTGAAGACAGACAGGTGACATGTTGAAGGACAGACAGGTGACATGTTGAAGGACAGACAGGTGACATGTTGAAAGACAGACAGGTGACAGGTTGAAGACAGACAGGTGACATGTTGAAAGACAGACAGGTGACAGGTGACATGTTGAAGACAGACAGGTGACATGTTGAAGGACAGACAGGTGACATGTTGAAGGACAGACAGGTGACATGTTGAAGACAGACAGGTGACATGTTGAAGGACAGACAGGTGACATGTTGAAGGACAGACAGGTGACATGTTGAAGACAGACAGGTGACATGTTGAAGACAGACAGGTGACATGTTAATGTTGAAGGACAGACAGGTGACATGTTGAAGACAGACAGGTGACATGTTGAAGACAGACAGGTGACATGTTGAAGGACAGACAGGTGACATGTTGAAGACAGACAGGTGACATGTTGAAGGACAGACAGGTGACATGTTGAAGGACAGACAGGTGACATGTTGAAGACAGACAGGTGACATGTTGAAGACAGACAGGTGACATGTTCATGTTGAAGGACAGACAGGTGACATGTTGAAGGACAGACAGGTGACATGTTGAAGGACAGACAGGTGACATGTTGAAGACAGACAGGTGACATGTTGAAGGACAGACAGGTGACATGTTGAAGACAGACAGGTGACATGTTGAAGGACAGACAGGTGACATGTTCATGTTGAAGGACAGACAGGTGACATGTTGAAGACAGACAGGTGACATGTTGAAGGACAGACAGGTGACATGTTCATGTTGAAGGACAGACAGGTGACATGTTGAAGACAGACAGGTGACATGTTGAAGACAGACAGGTGACATGTTGAAGGACAGACAGGTGACATGTTGAAGACAGACAGGTGACATGTTGAAGGACAGACAGGTGACATGTTGAAGACAGACAGGTGACATGTTGAAGACAGACAGGTGACATGTTGAAGACAGACAGGTGACATGTTGAAGACATCTCTCTCTCTTTATCAGGTTGCTCTGCCTCCTGCCCGGTGACAACCTGCTTCTGCTGCGTCACGTGATCGCCGTGCTGCACTGTATCCAAGGCAACGCCCATGACAACCAGATGAACGCCTTCAACCTGTCCGTCTGCATCGCTCCCAGCATGCTTTGGGCACCGGCGCCAAGCACCCCCGAGATGGAGGGGGAGGGCACCAAAAAGGTGAGAGGGAACACACCTCCTCTGGTTGTATAGAAGTCTATGCTTCATGTGTTAAAGTTGCATTCTCTCTCCTGACCACCAGGGGGCGACTCCTCTGGTTGTATAGAAGTCTATGCTTCATGTGTTAAAGTTGCATTCTCTCTCCTGACCACCAGGGGGCGACTCCTCTGGTTGTATAGAAGTCTATGCTTCATGTGTTAAAGCTGCATTCTCTCTCCTGACCACCAGGGGGCGACTCCTCTGGTTGTATAGAAGTCTATGCTTCATGTGTTAAAGCTGCATTCTCTCTACTGACCACCAGGGGGCGACTCCTCTGGTTATATAGAAGTCTACGCTTCATGTGTTAAAGCTGCATTCTCTCTACTGACCACCAGGGGGCGACTCCTCTGGTTGTATAGAAGTCTATGCTTCATGTGTTAAAGCTACATTCTCTCTCCTGACCACCAGGGGGCGACTCCTCTGGTTGTATAGAAGTCTATATAAATGACTCTACTTCTCTTGATGTATTGTAAACATTAGTTTTTGGTCTCAATCTCTAGTTTCAAGTCTTCTTCAATACAGAATGATGTTCATTTAGTAAATTATGGTAATTTAGAGTCAAACAGACCATAAAGCGGGACGCTTTAGGGCGGGGCTACAAGGTGATTGACAGGTTTAGAGTTGTCCGTGTTTTTGTCTTTAACTTCCTGAGTGTTAATCATAACATTTTGGTCGGCGTTCAGCTCCGCCCTCTTTTGTAACTTCTGGTTGCAGGTCTCTGTACTGGACTCGTGCTCATTAATGACCTCTGACCTCTGGTGGTTGAGGTGATTTACACTGTTTGTCACATAAGGATCAACAACTGTCAAAAACAGGACTCAAATAGTCTGTTGGAGGCCAAATGTTGACCTCATCAAGGGTAGAAGAAAAAGGGGGCAGCATCTATATGTTACTCTCCAGACAGACAGAGAACGCAGGCCGCCGGTCAGACGTTTTACGGTTTGTCACGCAACGCTGATTTCCTTTGGCCAGTAGGTGGCGCTTCGACTATGAGTGAACATGGGCTTGTCGATATCCTCAGGCTGTAACCAGGACGACAGTTTTGGGGCAGAAAGTCAAGTGAAGGGATGTCTGAGAGGACGCCTGGTGGCTCCTACCTGAGCCCAACAACACACACAACGCTGATGTGTGCTCTGTTTGTAAAGTTACACTATTTGAGCCACACACAGTGTGTGTGTGTGTGTGTGTGTGTGTGTGTGTGTGCAAAGAATGCCAAATATTTCCTGCACAATCCTGAGGCCAAGTGTGTGTTTTAGAGGAAAACACACACACAGACACACACACACACACGTTGGCAACCACGGCCACACTGCTTGTTTGTGTGTGCAAATAAAAAGTGGGATTTTGACATTTCCCTCTCTGCGAATGGCTGCTTTCCAACCTCGTCTGCACCCAGGACATGGTCTAACCTCACATCCAGGACATGGTCTAACCTCACACCCAGGACATGGTCTAACCTCACACCAGGACATGGTCTAACCTCACACCCAGGACATGGTCTAACCTCACACCCAGGACATGGTCTAACCTCACACCCAGGACATGGTCTAACCTCACACCAGGACATGGTCTAACCTCACACCAGGACATGGTCTAACCTCACCCAGGACATGGTCTAACCTCAACCTCACACATGGTCTAACCTCACACCCAGGACATGGTCTAACCTCACACCCAGGACATGGTCTAACCTCACATCCAGGACATGGTCTAACCTCACACCCAGGACATGGTCTAACCTCACACCCAGGACATGGTCTAACCTCACACCCAGGACATGGTCTAACCTCACATCCAGGACATGGTCTAACCTCACACCCAGGACATGGTCTAACCTCACACCAGGACATGGTCTAACCTCACACCCAGGACATGGTCTAACCTCACATCCAGGACATGGTCTAACCTCACACCCAGGACATGGTCTAACCCTACATCCAGGACATGGTCTAACCTCACACCCAGGACATGGTCTAACCTCACACCCAGGACATGGTCTAACCCTACATCCAGGACATGGTCTAACCTCACACCAGGACATGGTCTAACCTCACACCCAGGACATGGTCTAACCTCACACCAGGACATGGTCTAACCTCACACCCAGGACATGGTCTAACCCTACACCCAGGACATGGTCTAACCTCACATCCAGGACATGGTCTAACCTCACACCCAGGACATGGTCTAACCCTACACCCAGGACATGGTCTAACCTCACACCCCAGCTCGTTTACTTCGCTCAGCTTCGGCCAATCGGCTTGTAGCTCCGTCACTTCGATCAAAACACTCAACAAAGTCACGACTGTTTGCTGTTTTCGACTACACCTTGAATAGGGAAGGTAGCGCCGTGGTAGCACTTTAGTAGCACTTAAATGTCTCTTACTGATAGCACTTTGTTTGGAGGAAGGAGGGAGAGCGGTAATGAGCCTTATTTCATATCGTTATTATGTTATCTTTCATTTAATTATAGGTTATAGACTATTTCAACATCAATTAAACAACACAGTGTTGATGCTGTTGACACTCTGTGGAACTTACTACGTTAGAAAGACCGTCTGCTCTCCTTACAAATTAGAATACAGCAAAAAAGCATGGTGGAATTAGCAAAGTAGCTCGCTGCTAAATTAGCAAAATTGAACTTTCTTATAGGAAAGAACATTGCTTTTAGGTGAACATTTATTTCAGATGATTTTCTTTGTTGCTTGAAAGCATGGTGGAATTAGCAAGGTAGGTAGCTAACTAGCCAGCCGCTAGGACAGCACATTGCTATCGCTATATAAGTGACACCTTTGGTCAAATTGTTTCCTGTGTTGCATGAAAGCATGGTGGAATTAGCAAGGTAGCTTGCAAACTAGTAAGCCACTAAATTAGTACACTTGATTTAATATTGCTTTAATGACATTGCTGTCGCTATATGCCTACAGCTGGCCACATCTTCTCTGCTACTAGTTTAGCTTTGTGACGACTAGCGAGGTTAGCACAAGGCTAAGCTAAACTAAAAGCACGTTTTCTTTCCGTCCCCGAAACAATTCTCCAAGACAACATTTTCGATGTGTATCTTTAGTTTTTTTTTGTCTTTTACTATTTATTGTCACGCACCAATCACCAAGCCAAATTCCTTGTATGTGTAAACGTACTTGGCAATAAACTGTTTCTGATACAGATTTATAACAGTAAACAGTTTACCTCAACCCTGCAGCCAATCAGAATGGAGTATTGGAGACCGAGAGCACGGTGTCAAAAGGTCTGTCAGACGGTCCGAGACAGCGGAGATTAATCTGCCATCACAAACAGGTGTGTTCTCTTGGAGATGATCCGGTACGTTCCATGGCGTTTGCTTATGTAAGCGTAACTCTCCTCAGATTATGGCTAGAAGAGCCCAACATTACCCATAATCCAAGTCCACCCGCGGCTTCAGGACTGAGCAGAGGAGATCAAACCTGGAGGTTAATAAGTCTTACCAGAGAGCAAATGCAACATTCAGGGATTAACTGAGCTCATTTAGTTATGTAACAGCTCTCATCTCCCGTCGTCTGTCAGCAGAAAGGTTTGTCTCATATTTTAATCCAAAATTGGTTCTAATATGTGGCGCTGAAAGTGTTTTTATTATTCTAACATCCCAGTGCTCTGAAACGACCTATTCCTGCCATAAACCAACTCGTTCCTCTCAGTTTGTTGATGGAAAAGAGAAACATTACACTTGAAACATTCAGAAATAAATGAGTGGAGTCATAAAAATAAATAATCTCCTGGTTTCAGATTACTGCACTTGTTTTAGAACATAATGATTTGATGACAGTGTAGCCTGGTGGTGTGTGCTGTTAATCCAGGAACACTGAGTCACATGACACACACACACACACACACACACATACAGGGAGGATGTGACTCCCGACGTCTCCGAGAAGCGCTTTGTGTTCAGTAAAATTTGACGAAAATCCAAACACGCCAGCGACCTGCTTGCCTATCAATCTCTTCTCTCCTCCTTTTCTGCGTCCATCTCTGCATCCAAAAGTTTGTTCTACCAATCCAGAATCGAATCCTCTTTATCTAACCCTAAAAAGCTCTTCTCTATCTTCTCCAACCTCCTTGACCCCCCTGTTCCCCCCCCTCCCTCCACCCTTCTACCAAGACACTTTGTTGACTACTTTACAAAAAAGATAGACGACATACGCTCTTCATTTACTAATCCATCTTCCATAACTACACCTCCAGTAACTTCACCTTCTTCCCCCTCATTTTCCTCTTTTATCCCCCTGTCTCCTAATCAAGTTCTTACCTTGGTAACCTCTGACCCCCCAACCACCTGCCCCCTTGACCCCATCCCGTCTCACATTCTCCAGTCCATTGCTCCGGACCTTCTTCCCTTTCTCACCCATCTTATTAACACCTCCCTCTCAACCGGCTGTTTCCCTAACTCTCTGAAGGAGGCGGAGTCAACCCTCTCCTGAAGAAACCCACTCTGGACCCATCTGAAGTCAATAACTACAGACCTGAAGTCAACAACTACAGACCTGAAGTCAACAACAACTACAGACCTGAAGTCAACAACTACAGACCTGAAGTCAACAAGTACAGACCTGAAGTCAATAACTACAGACCTGAAGTCAACAACTACAGACCTGAAGTCAACAAGTACAGACCTGAAGTCAATAACTACAGACCTGAAGTCAACAACTACAGACCTGAAGTCAACAAGTACAGACCTGAAGTCAATAACTACAGACCTGAAGTCAACAACTACAGACCTGAAGTCAACAAACACAGACCTGAAGTCAACAACTACAGACCTGAAGTCAACAAGTACAGACCTGAAGTCAATAACTACAGACCTGAAGTCAATAACTACAGACCTGAAGTCAACAACTACAGACCTGAAGTCAACAAACACAGACCTGAAGTCAACAACTACAGACCTGAAGTCAACAAACACAGACCTGAAGTCAATAACTACAGACCTGAAGTCAACAACTACAGACCTGAAGTCAACAAACACAGACCTGAAGTCAACAACTACAGACCTGAAGTCAACAACTACATACCTGAAGTCAACAAACACAGACCTGAAGTCAACAACTACAGACCTGAAGTCAACAAACACAGACCTGAAGTCAACAACTACAGACCTGAAGTCAACAACTACAGACTTGAAGTCAACAACTACAGACCTGTCTCTCTCCTCCCCTTCCTTTCCAAAACTCTAGAGCGAGCTATCTTTAACCAAGTCTCCTCCTTTCTCCACAGTAACAACCTTCTAGACCCCCACCAGTCTGGATTCAAGACCACTCAACAGAGACTGCCCTCCTTGCTGTCTCTGAGCAGCTTCACACTGCTAGAGCAGCCTCTCTCTCCTCTGTCCTTATCCTTCTAGACCTTTCCGAACATGCTGTACAACATCAGGAGAATACAACCCCTTCTCACTCAGAAGGCGGTACAGGTTCTGGTCCAGGTTCTGGTCCAGGCTCTGGTCCAGGTTCTGGTCCAGGCTCTGATCATCTCACAGCTAGACTACTGTAACTCCTCCTTCAGGTCTACCTGCTAATGTCATTCGACCTCTACAGCTCATCCAGAATGCAGCTGCTCGACTGGTCTTCAACCTCCTAAATTTACCCACAATCCTCCGCTCCTCCGCGACCTTCACTGGTTACCGGGACATGGTCTAACCTCACACCCAGGACATGGTCTAACCTCACATCCAGGACATGGTCTAACCTCACACCCAGGACATGGTCTAACCTCACATCCAGGACATGGTCTAACCTCACACCCAGGACATGGTCTAACCTCACACCCAGGACATGGTCTAACCTCACACCCAGGACATGGTCTAACCTCACACCCAGGACATGGTCTAACCTCACACCAGGACATGGTCTAACCTCACACCCAGGACATGGTCTAACCTCACATCCAGGACATGGTTTAACCTCACACCCAGGACATGGTCTAACCTCACACCCGGGACATGGTCTAACCTCACACCCCAGCTCGTTCACTTCGCTCGGCTTCAGCCAATCAGCTTGTAGCTCCTTCACTTCGAGCTAAACACTCAAATTCCCGACTGTTTGCTGTGCTGGCTCCTCATTGGTGGAACGAGCTCCCCATTGACATCAGGACAGGAAGTCTCTACAGACTAAAAACACATCTTAGTGACTACACCTTGAATAGGGAAGGTAGCGCCGTAGTAGCACTTAAATGTCCCTTACTGATAGCACTTTGTAGTTTAACACTTTAGTAGCACTTAAATGTCTCTTACTGATAGCACTTTGTAGTTTGACGTTATTGAAGAAATTGTACTTTCTTGATTCTTGTTGTTCTGAGTTTGGATTCATGGTTTAATGCACTTATTGTAAGTCGATTTGGATAAAAGCGTCAGCTAAATGACATGTAATGTAATGTGATGTAAATTCTTTGAGGACAGATTTCCGACGAGGCCGTTGGAGGTTTCTGAGAACCAGAGTCGGCACGTTTCAACCCGACTCTTGGAGGAAACAGTTCCTATTTGAAGCCCTCAGTCGCTGTGGTCGTGGAGGTATTCGTTCCTAAATGTGACGATGAATAAAGTCGTGTGCATCGTCTTAGAAGACGGTAAAGGTTCCACGACCCGTTCGTCTGTCTCGGGCCTTCAGCGAACATTTGATGCGTGATTATATCCTCCTGAGGACGTTATCCAGGACCCGGAGTGACATTATGGGACACATACGTTGAAGCTGTTTGGACACACAGCTGTTGAGGTCGTGCAGCGGGTTTCATGCACATCTAATCGATATCCGGATCTCCACGTGAGGGTTCAGTTCTGTGTTCGAGGCCTCCATCACAGACACTTAGAACACTTTCCCTAAGTCTGCATTTCTGCACACTTTGATTGAAGGAATGACCCACAATTCATAGCAATGTGACGTTAAGCTATTTTAATAAAAAGTGAGTAGATAGATAATAATATTAATAATAATAATAATAATAACAATAATAATAATAATAATTAAAGCTGCGAGCAGCGATGAACGGGTCCGCTTGGCCGAGAACGCAGGGCCGCACGTTTTACTGTTTGTCACATAAGGATCAACAACTGTCAAAAACAGGACTCAAATAGTCTGTTGGAGGCCAAATGTTGACCTCATCAAGGGTAGAAGAAAAAGGGGGCAGCATCTATATGTTACTCTCCAGACAGACAGAGAACGCAGGCCGCCGGTCAGACGTTTTACGGTTTGTCACGCAACGCTGATTTCCTTTGGCCAGTAGGTGGCGCTTCGACTCTGAGTGAACATGGGCTTGTCGATATCCTCAGGTCGTGACTCGTAACAAGCACGACAAGTTTGGGACAGATTGGAGCAAGTCCAGCTGAGCCAGTAGGTGGCGCTTCGACTATGAGTGAACATGGGCTTGTCGATATCCTCAGGCTTGTAACCAGTTGAGCCAGTAGGTGGCGCTGTGACAATGTGAACATATACATGCATCATGTGTCTCTACGTGAAGTCTAGACCACGTCATGTAAATTAAAGGTAAAAAAAAGAGATGCAAAAATTAGCCCTGATTTGAACACGGGTCTCTGAGTCACCGGGCGAATGTTTATCAAGTTGAGCTACCGATCAGATGAAAAAAAAGAAGATGTTTTTACCGACTAAGTAGAACACATTATGGTCTAAAACTTGTCATTTAATTTTTTTAGTAGGTATTCCTATGAAAAATTCTAATGTTTCTTCATGTAAATGTGTTCAGGCCTTGACCGGCATCATGCATGATTATTTTTGGAAGGATTGGATCAATAAAGCAACAGTCTATAATAACAAAACACAGAAAGTGGGCGTTTATTGGGGTCCACATAACGTCAAGTGAAGTTTAGTGAAAACTCACCATTCTCATCACTATTCATCTTTAAGGCCTTGAGATCATCTGTGAACAAGATTGAAGTCGATCGGAGTAGTTTTGAGGGAGGGGATCGTAACTGTATATCAGCGAAAAATGACAAAAACAAGCGAAAAACGCCCCAAACTGTCAAATTGGGCGAATTATTGTAGCACCCCTAGTGTACAAATCAGATCTCTAAACCAGCGTCTGTAAACCAGGTCTCTAAACCAGCGTCTCTAAACCAGCGTCTGTAAACCAGGTCTCTAAACCAGGTCTGTAAACCAGGTCTTTAAACCAGGTCTCTAAAACAGCGTCTGTAAACCAGGACTCTAAACCAGGTCTCTACACCAGGTCTCTAAACCAGGTCTGTAAACCAGGTCTCTAAACCAGCGTCTGTAAACCAGGTCTCTAAACCAGGTCTGTAAACTAGCGTCTGTAAACCAGCGTCTGTAAACCAGCGTCTGTAAACCAGCGTCTGTAAACCAGGTCTCTAAACCAGGTCTCTAAACCAGGTCTCTAAACCAGCGTCTGTAAACCAGGTCTGTAAACCAGGTCTCTAAACCAGGTCTCTAAACCAGGTCTCTAAACCAGGTCTCTAAACCAGCGTCCGTAAACCAGGTCTCTAAACCAGGTCTCTAAACCAGCGTCTGTAAACCAGCGTCTCTAAACCAGCGTCTGTAAACCAGCGTCTGTAAACCAGCGTCTGTAAACCAGGTCTCTAAACCAGGTCTCTAAACCAGGTCTCTCCCTGCAGGTGTGTGAGCTGGTTCTTCTCCTCATCGACAGCTGCAGCTCCGTCCTGGGAGAAGACGTCCCATCGCTGTTCAGAGGCTTCAGCCAGAAGAGCAGCGACCACGGATCAGGTGAGAGGGCGGGAGCTTTATTAAAGATGGCCGCCACCTTGGACACGCCCACATGTGGAGGAGAAAGAGTTTTTAAAGACCCACAATGAGCACAAGTTGGAAATGTCTTATTGTACATGAGGACAAAACAATTCTCATTTAAGGGGTTTTCAGTCCGAATGCAATGAAAGTGCAGAACTGAAAGATGTTCACAAAGTCTTTGTACGACCTTCAAATTAAACTTGGTCAGATAAAGGAAATATGTTTTAATGCCACTGACAAGTTGAACAACTGCCATCAAAGCAAAGGGCCGACCATTTTTCAATGCCGTGCATCTTGTGCTGCAACGTACTGCGAGGGCTGCTTTGTCCACAAAGAAGTAAAGGGAGTGAAGGAGGACCAGAATGAGGCGTTCAGGACTTGGGTCTCCATGCGGGTCGGGGGTCAAGGTCAAAGTGTGTGTTTAACCTAAAAAAATTGCAACAAAGTGGCTTCAGAGAAGCGTTCACCGGGGGTGTGATTAAAAGGCCTGGGGTCAGCCGGGGTCACAGCCAGCTGCTGATTATCTGAACCTCCTTCATAAATACCTCTGACATTCACTTCTGCTGTCTATTTGTAATGCTCGGTGCTCTGTGTCCTCTGTGTCCTTAGACTGTGAGTACTTAGTTTGCCGAATGAAGTGTTTATGTCGTATTTTGGGGATTGAATTCTCTTGATCTTAATTTGACGATTCCACTTTTATTTCTCCTCTTTCCCTACCTCCCCCCCACTCCCCCCCACCCCTCACCTCCTCACCTCCCTGTCCCCCCCCCCCGTCTTCTCATAGACGCATCCTCCTTCCAGATGAACGACTCCTCCTACGACAGTCTGGAGAACGAGCTGAACGACGACCCCGAGTCTCCATTCAAGGAGCTGCTGCTCCTGCGTGACAAGGACAAGCCGGAGAGCCGCAGCCGCGACTCCGTCATCACGCTCAGCGACCCCGACGCCGACCCCGACGCCGACCCCGACGCCGACCCCGACGCCGACCTCCTGCTGCAGCTCCCCGCACTGGCCAGACCCCGGAGGTTCAACCCCGCGGCCCGCCAGCCACGCGCCCGCCAGGCCAACGGGCCGTCGCAAGGGCCCCGGAGGCTCAGGAGGAGCTCAGAGCCTGCCTTGGACCTGGCGAGCGCTCCGTCCTCGGGCGCCGCGACGGTTCACGCCGACAGCGGCCACCTGCCGGTGAGGAAGGCAAGCTACGATGCCGCCATGGAGGGTGGGGCGGGGAGGGGTGAGGACGAGGTATTTCTGGAGCGAGGGATGAGCGGGCTGCAGCTGAAGGAGGAGGAGGAGGATGGATGTGAGAAGGGAGGAGCCAAAGTCCAGAATTGCGGGTGGCGGAAGCTGAAGCACGCCCCTCCGCCTCCGTTGCGGCTTGATGCCAGCTGTTCCAGTCTGTCGTCACCGGCAACCTCGCCCACAGGCTCCTCCCTCAGCTCTTTAGACTCCGCCTTCTCGCAGTACTCCACTGACTACGCCACCAACGGGGCGATTCCATTGGCGGAGCTCGCTCCACTCTCCCCTCTCTTCCCCGGACGGCCCCAGGTGTCACCCGGGGACTCCACACCTCAGAGGGAAGCCCCGCCCCATTGGCCCCCCCAGGCGCCGCGTGCCAGCCAAACCCCCCAACATGGCCTCCACCCAAACACGTGGCTCAAGAAGGACCGCCGCCTGTCGCTGAGGCAGTCTGATAACGGACACTCAGAGGAGGACCACCCGACCGGGACCGGCGATGCCCAGGACGCCGCGGGTTCGAACCCAAACTGCCGACGGAGATCCAGTAGCCCTCCGTCCTACCAGCAGGCTCTGCTGCAGCTGCAGCGTGGCCGCTCCCCTTTCTACAGGGGCGCAGAGAAACCCCTGACCATCAGAGAGCTGAGGCAGTTCCACGACCAGACCTGCACCCACAGACCCTCGATGCCAGAGTTCCAGACAGGAAGTGAGGTCGCACAGCGTCTGGCCAGAAACGAGTGTGTGCAGCCCCCGCAGGTGGTTTTCTTTGGACAGAACGCCACCACTCTGGTGCTCCAGAGGCAGAAGTCTCACTCTCTCATTCCGTCCACGGAGGGACCTAAAGGGAGCCAGACCCTCCCCCGCCAAGCATCCGAACCCGGCGAGGTCCGGGCGAACTCTCACCCCTCCTGCAGCCTCACCCTGGACTGGCCTCGTGCCCCCAGAGGTCAGACGCAAGACGGCGGCCTGCGAGTGTCCGAGGTGGAGCCTAACCACGCCGAGCCGCGCTTCTGCCTTTCTTCCTCCGCCACGCGGGCCGTGCGGGACTACTTTTCCTCCCAGGGGCAGGAGGATGCAGACGCTTGCCTGCGGAGGAGTCAGGAGGTGGCGTTGGCTATCGTACAGGGGAAGAGGGAGTGGCGGAGCCGGCGGTGCAGCGACCCGCGAGTGGACGACTTTGACCAGCTGTTTTTTGCAGAGGAGTCGTACGTGTGAACAAGAAGTGTGTGCATTTTATATTATATATTATATTATTACCCCGTGAACACCTTTATTCTCTACCTCGGTACGTTGTGTCAAGGTACATCCAAGGTTTTAGATTGAAAAAGATACAGACGGACTTCCTGTTTCCACATTTTCACCTCCTACCATCTTTTATGATTCCTCAGAATATTGGGATTGACATGTTTTGATTAGATATTATATTTTAAGTTTCATGTATTTGACAGCCCTTCGATAGTGATTATTACAAATTGGATCCTCCAAGAAATATTTTTCTCAGGCAAAATGAAGGAAGAGGAGTTTCTCCAGAAAAAAATAAAGAAAGGTCGATGAATTATTTTATTGTGTTCATAAGTGTTTTAAAATCTAAATATTTTTTGCATTTTCAGCCACGACACATTTTATTTAAAAAAATTTGACATAAAATAAGCATTTTATTTTTTTTGCATCTACTTTTTCATGTGCAGAAACAGAAGCTTTTCAAAAGATAAGCTGCTCACGATGCTCCCACAGCTCCTCCCACAGATGAGAGAGAACATGTTCCATGAAAGAACATGTTCCATGAGGAGGACATGTTGAACATGTTCCATGAGGAGAACATGTTGAACATGTTCCATGAGGAGGACATGTTCCATGAGGAAGACATGTTCCATGAGAGATTATGTTCCATGAGGAGGACGTGTTGAACATGTTCCATTAGGAGGACATGTTCCATGAGGAAGACATGTTGAACATGTTCCATGAGAGATTATGTTCCATGAGGAGGAGGACATGTTGAACATGTTCCATGAGGAGGAGGACATGTTCCATGAGAGAACATGTTCCATGAGGAGGACATGTTGAACATGTTCCATGAGGAGAGCGTGTTGAACATGTTCCATGAGGAGGACATGTTCCATGAGGAGGACATGTTCCATGAGGAGAACATGTTCCATGAGGAGGACATGTTCCATGAGGAGAACATGTTCCATGAGGAGGACATGTTCCATGAGGAGGACATGTTCCATTAGAGAACATGTTCCATGAGGAGGACATTTTCCATGAGGAGGACATTTTCCATGAGAAAACATGTTCCATGAGGAGGAGGACATGTTCCATGAGAGAACATGTTCCATGAGGAGAACATGTTCCATCAGTAGGACATGCTGAACATGTTCCATGAGGAGGACATGTTCCATGAGGAGGAGGACATGTTCCATGAGGAGGACATGTTCCATGAGGAGAACATGTTCCATGAGGAGGAGGACATGTTCCATGAGGAGGACATGTTCCATGAGGAGAACTCGTTCCATGAGGAGGAGGACATGTTCCATGAGAGAACATGTTCCATGAGGAGGACATGTTCCATGAGAGAACATGTTCCATCAGGAGGACATGTTCCACGAGGAGGACATGTTCCACGAGGACAACATGTTCCATGAGGAGGACATGTTCCATGAGGAGGAGGACATGTTCCATGAGGACATGTTCCATGAGGAGAACATGTTCCATGAGGAGGAGGACATGTTCCATGAGAAAACATGTTCCATGAGGAGGAGGACATGTTCCATGAGAGAACATGTTCCATGAGGAGGAGGACATGTTCCATGAGAAAACATGTTCCATGAGGAGGAGGACATGTTCCATGAGAGAACATGTTCCATGAGGAGGACATGTTCCATTAGAGAACATGTTCCATGAGAAAACATGTTCCATGACATGTTCCATGAGGAGAACATGTTCCATGAGGAGGACATGTTCCATGACATGTTCCATGAGGAGAACATGTTCCATGAGGAGAAATGTACTTTTACTGGTAAAGCTCTTCATTCTACTATAAACAAGAACCCCTTGTCACAGGAACCACAAGGACTGAGTGTGTGTGTGTGCGTGTGTGAGTGTGTGTGTGTGTGTAGGTGTGTAAGTGTGTGTCTGTGTGAGTGTGTGTGTGTGTGTGTGTGTAGGTATGTAAGTGTGTGTCTGTGTGAGTGTGTGTGTGTGTGTAGGTGTGTAAGTGTGTGTCTGTGTGAGTGTGTGTGTGTAAGTGTGTGTAAGTGTGTGTCTGTGTGAGTGTGTGTGTGTGTGTGTAGGTGTGTAAGTGTGTGTCTGTGTGAGTGTGTGTGTGTGTGTAGGTGTGTAAGTGTGTGTCTGTGTGAGTGTGTGTGTGTAAGTGTGTGTAAGTGTGTGTCTGTGTGTGTGTGTGTGTGTGTGTGTGTGTAGGTGTGTGTGAGAGTTGAATTCACCAATGTTGTATGTTTCGTCCATCATTTTATGATATCTTTTGGTTCCAGTGCAGATTTCTGCCTTATTTCCCTGTTGGTTAATTTACTGAAAGAATGTGTAAATACATACCATAATATATAAAGTATTGTTCTGACCGCATCGCACTGCAATGAGGTCGTTGTCGTGTTAAGCGTTTCCGTTTTAAAATGTCCTTTTCATTCTGTGTTATTAATATCATAATTGGTATCTCCATTACAGTGAATTGTGTGTATAGTTCTGCATATTTATGATATATAAATATATATGACCTTGTTACGTTGGTATGTTGGTTTGTGTGAGAACATCAAAAGTGTATTTTTCTACATTTCTGCTGCTGCCGTCTCTATATATTTGCTACCATTTGTATATTGTGTACATTTGATGACGAATATGTCATTGATTTTAATAAATGTTGCTCCTGGGAAACAAATTTTTTCTTTACATTTCTGATTACAAATGTAGTTCAGGCAGAGACTTTGACTACTAGCATTTACTATTAGTACTCCTCGAGGTTCTTAAAGGGGCGGTACAGGATTTCAACCATAGAGATAGTGAGGACACTACAGGGGGTACGTGAGATTTAAAAAAAATTTAAATTAGCATCCATTCTATTTAATAAATATTCATTAAAATAAAAGTGTAAGTTACATCTTTATTAAAACCACAAATGCTTTGCGCTGGTCACTTGGCTGAAAAATATGTTTCACTGGGGGTCCATCAGTGAAAAAAGGTTGAGAACCACTGAGCTAGTGAAAACAGATAGTTATGATTATTATTGTAAGTGTGAGTTCCGGCAAAGCATAAAAGAGGGCAACACACGATATTCCACAAGTAACCGGTTTTATTGTTTCAAGCTTCCGAACGCTTGGACAGCGTCTGCTCAGCATCTGCTCCCCGCTCTCTCTCCCGTTCTCCAGCCACTACCTACTCTTATACTGAAGAGACAAACATTTAATTGACCCCAGCTGAGGCGGATTACACATCACGGCACTGTTCCCTGAACAACCCCACTCCACCCACTCTGCAGCTGAGCCTAACCACACCCCGCTGCGACATAACTCCACCGCCCGTCTTAGGCCAGGGTGCCATCTGGCCTAACCTACTCCCCCCCTCCCCCTCCCCATGAGAGCTGGAGAGGAAGTCGGCCACGACCATCTGCGTCCCCGGCCTATGGATCACCTTGAAATTGCAGCGCCAGATACCACCAAGTTATCCGGGCGTTGGTATCTTTCATGCGGTGGAGCCACTGGAGCGGAGCGTGGTCCGACCAGAGGGTGAATGAGTGCCCCAGAAGGTAGTAGCGCAGGGAGTCGACCGCCCACCGGATGGCCAGCACTCTACTGTGCTGGCCATCCGGAGCATCAACCCCCTCTACCTGCTGGGACAAAATGGCCCCCAGCCCTCTGTTCGACGCATCAGTCTGCAGAGTAAAGGGAAGAGAAAAGTTAGGTGTGTGAAGGAGTGGTTCCCCACAGAGAGCCTGTTTTACCTTCTCAAATGCCAACCGGCACTACTCCGTCCACTGGACCGGATCTGAGGCACCTTTCCGGGTCAAGTCAGTCAAGGGGCTGGTCAGCTCTGCAAAATCTTGAATGAAGCGCCTGTAATAATCCGCCAGCCCCAAAAACTGCCTCACCTCTTTTTTGTCTTGGGCGGCGGGCAGGCGGCGATGGCGGTAGTCTTGTCCACCTGAGGGCGCACCTGCCCGGCGCCCAAGTGGTACCCCAGATACCGTACCTCCCTCCGTCCAACTGCACACTTCCCTGGGAAGTCAGACCCACCTGCCTCAGGGACTCGAGCACCCGCTGCACATTCTCCGCCCAGGTGGTGTTGTGGATGATCACATCATCCAAGTAGGCGGCAGCATATGCAGTGTGCGGACGCAGCACCCGGTCCATGAAACGTGGCTGGGGCCCCGAACAACCCAAAGGGAAGTGTGGTAAATTGGTACAAACCAAACGGAGTGGAGAAGGCCGTTTTTTCATTGGACTCTGGCGACAGAGGAATCTGCCAGTAGCCCTCGTTTAAATCCAGGGTCGTAAAAAAATGCGCAGTGCCAAGTCGGTCCAGGACCCAGATATGCTGCTATAGGCTTATAGGCTGCTGGGGGATGTTTTAGGATACACTGAGCACCTATCACCTATTCTCTCTCTCCTTATGGATGAATTTACATCTCTCCATTGCACCTTATTAACTCTGCTTCCTCCCCGGAGTCGTTGTCACTTCACGTCTCATAGGGTCCATTGGACCTGGAAGTGTCTGATGCTGGTGAGCCGGCCTCCCGCGTTGGCCCTGCTGTTGCCCCGCCCCCCCTCCTCTCTACCTCCTTCTGTTTCATGGATTGGCGTTCCATTCATATATTGTCATATTCATGTAATGTGTTTATGTAACTTTGTAAATGCTGTTCATTCTGTACACATGACATCTATTCATCTGTCCATCCGGGGAGAGGGATCCTCCTCTGTTGCTCTCCTGAAGGTTTCTTCCCTTTTTTCCCTTGAAAGAGTTTTTACTGTTTCTTGGGAGTTTTCCTAATCCGATGTGAGGTCAAAGGTCAGGGATGTCGTATGTGTACAGATTGTAAAGCCCTCTGAGGATAATTTGTAATTTGTGATATTCCTCCTATGAATCGCCTACTTAACGTGGTGGAGGAGTTTGAGTGGCTCAGTGATCCTGGGAGCTATGTTGTCCGGGGCGTCAGCCCCTGGTAGGGTCTCCCAAGGCAAACAGGTCTCGGGGGAGAGCCCAGACTAAGAGCGGTTCAACAAACCCTGATGATAAGCAGCCCACGGATTGTAGCTACCTTGCCCGGACAAGGGAAACCGGGGCACCCTCCCGGAGCCAGACCCAGGAGGGGGGCTCGTCGGCGAGCGTCTGGTGGCCGGGCTTTCGCCCATGGGGCCCGGTCGGGCTCAGCCCGAAAGAACAGCATGGAGCAGCAGTCACCCTGTGGACCCACCACCCGCAGGGAGAATTATCGGGGTCGGGTGCTATGTAGACCGGGCGGCGGGCCAGGCGGGAGACCTGGCCGGCAGCATAGACTAGCTCTAGGGACGTGGAACGTCACCTCACTAGCGGGGAAAGAGCCGGAGCTGGTGCAGGAGGTGGAGCGGTACCAGCTAGATATAGTTGGGCTCACCTCCATGCACAGCATGGGCTCTGGAACCAAGCTCCTGGAGAAGGGTTGGACTTTGTCCTTTTCTGGAGTTGCCCAGGGTGAGAGGCGCCGGGCGGGAGTGGGGATACTCACGAGCCCCCGGCTGAGCGCCGCTGTGTTGGAGTTTTCCCCGGGGAACGAGAGGGTCGCCTCCCTGCGCCTACGGGTTGTGGGGAGTAAGGCTCTGACTGTTGTTTGTGCTTATGCACCGAACAGCATTTCGGAGTATCCGGCCTTCTTGGAGTCGGTGGGAGGGGTCCTGGAAAGGGCGCCGCCTGCCGACTCCATAGTTCTCCTGGGAGACTTCAACGCTCACGTAAGCAATGACAGAGAAACCTGGCGGGGCGTGATTGGGAGGAACGGCTTGCCCGATCTGAACCCGAATGGTGTTTTGTTGTTGGACTTCTGTGCTAGCCACAGTTTGTCCATAACGAACACCATGTTCGAACATAAGGTGGCTCATAAGTGTACCTGGTACCAGAACACCTTAGGCCGGAGATCAATGATCGACTTTGTAATCGTATCATCTGATCTGCGGCCGTATGTCTTGGACACTCGGGTGAAGAGAGGAGCAGAGCTGTCAGAAGAGCTGTCAGAAGAGGGGGAGAGCCCAGACTAAGAGCCCAGACCCGAGGGAGGCTGGGGACATGGAATCCGAGTGGACCTTGTTCAAAGCCTCTATTGTGGACGCGGCTGCTCGGGGCTGTGGCCGGAAGGTCATCGGTGCCTGTCGTGGCGGCAACCCGAGAACCCGGTGGTGGACACCGGGGGTGAGGGAAGCCGTCAAACTGAAGAAGGAGGCCTTTCGGGCCTGGCTGGCCCAGGGGTCTCCTGAAGCAGCTGACGGGTACCGGCGGGCCAGAAGGGCTGCAGCGACGATGGTCGCGGAGGCTAAAACTCGGGCATGGGAGGAGTTCGGGGAGGCCATGGAGAAGGACTTTCGGTTGGCCTCAAGGAAGTTCTGGCAAACCATCCGACGGCTCAGGAAGGGAAAGCAGGGTCTACCCCAGGCTGTTCTCAGCAGGGGGGGGGAACTACTGACCCGGACTGGGGACATCGTCGGGCGATAGAAAGAGCACTTTGATGAACTCCTAAACCCGACCAACATGTCCCCCGGAGAGGGGACAGCGCCGGAAGACTTTGGGGTGGATTCACCCATATCCCTGGCAGAGGTCGCTAAGGTAGTCAAAAAGCTCCTTGGTGGCAAGGCGCCGGGGGTGGATGAGATCCGCCCTGAGATGCTGAAAGCGCTGGACATTGTTGGGCTGTCTTGGTTGACACGCCTTTTCAGTGTCGCATGGGGGTCGGGAACAGTGCCCATGGACTGGCAGACCGGGGTGGTGGTTCCCATCTTCAAGAAGGGGGACCGGAGAGTGTGCTCGAACTATCGTGGTATCACACTGCTCAGCCTCCCGGGAAAAGCTTATGCCAGGGTGCTGGAGAGGAGGCTCCGACCGCTTGTCGAACCTCAGATTCAAGACGAACAGTGCGGATTCCGTCCCGGTCGTGGAACAGTGGACCAGCTCTTTACCCTCGCAAGATTACTGGAGGGGTCCTGGGAGTTTGCCCAACCAGTTTATATGTGCTTTGTAGACCTGGAGAAGGCTTTCGACCGGGTCCCTCTGGGGTTTTTGTGGGGGGTGCTGCGGGAGTATGGGGTGCCGGACCCGTTGGCACGGGCCATCCGGTCTCTGTACGCCTGCAGTAGGAGCTGTGTTCGTCTCCTCGGTAGTAAGTCAGACACGTTCCCGGTGGGTGTTGGCCTCCGCCAGGGCTGCCCTTTATCACCGGTCCTGTTCGTGACCTTCATGGACAGGATATCTAGGCGCAGCCAGGGGGCGGAGAGGATCCGGTTCGGGAGTCTCGGGATCGCCTCTCTGCTGTTTGCGGATGATGTGGTCCTGTTTGCCTCCTCGGACAGTGACCTCCAGCATTCACTGGGGCGTTTTGCAGCCGAGTGCGAAGCGGCAGGGATGAGAGTTAGCATCTCCAAATCTGAGGCCATGGTGCTCTGCCGGAAACCGGCGGATTGCTCCCTCCAGGTGGGGGCAAACTGCCTACCCCAAGCGAAGGAGTTCAAGTATCTCGGGGTCTTGTTCACGAGTGAGGGTAAGGTGGAGCGGGAGATCGATAGGCGGATCGGTGCGGCTGCAGCAGTAAAACAGGCGCTGTACCGGTCCGTCTTGGTGAAGAGGGAGCTGAGCCGGAAGGCAAAGCTCTCCATTTACTGGTCGGTCTACGTTCCAACCCTCACCTATGGTCACGAACTCTGGGTTGTGACCGAAAGAACGAGATCTGGGATACAAGCGGCCGAAATGAGCTTCCTCCGTAGCGTGGCCGGGCTCAGCCTTAGAGATAGGGTAAGGAGCTCGGACATCAGGGGGGAGCTCGGAGTCGAGTCGCTGCTCCTTCGTGTCGAAAGGAGTCAGCTGAGGTGGTTCGGGCATCTAGTCAGGATGCCTCCTGGACGCCTCCCATTAGAGGTTTTCCGGGCACGTCCAACTGGTAGGAGGCCCCGGGGAAGACCGAGGACACGCTGGAGGGATTATATCTCCCGGCTGGCCTTGGAACACCTCGGGATCCCCCAGAATGAGCTGGAAAGTGCTGCGGGTGAGAGGGAGGCCTGGGTCGGCCTGCTGAACCTGCTGCCACCGCGACCCGACCCCGGATAAGCGGGTGATAATGGATGGATGGATGGATGGTGATATTGGGCTATACAAAATAAACTGAATTGAAATAGATAAATAGATGGATGGATGGATAGATAGATTGATAGATAGTTAACCATGATCTGAACGTACAGTTGGTGGTTTGTGTTGAGCTAACGTTCCCACTCCTTTCTTGAGTAATAAATGTAATAATACTCGTTGACCTCCAGCGAGACACTCAGGGGCAGGTGCCGCTACTTGTTGAAGACACAAAACAAGTTTCTGGAGTATTCTGCTGTGTTTGTTTTTCTAGTTGCTGCCTCTCACTCTCTCAGACCCTCAGCTGCATCCTAGCAACTGTAATGTTTGCTTTTGTTTTCAAAGGGGGCGATGAAGGAGTTTTAGGGCAGCCAGGTTCCCCATGCCAGCTCGTAGCTCTCCGTGATGAGCTCACGCCTGATACCATCCATCCCCCTCGTGAATTTTAATTAATTAATTAATTAATTAATTAAGCGTGTTTCCGTCCCTCCGCTTCGCTCCCAGAAGCATGCAACTCCCTGCACAGGAACCCTGCTAACGTTAGCTCACAATCTGCAGCGTTGGTGAAGCACTCTTGTTGCAATGAGCAGTGATAAACTCACCCGACTCCGCCTCATGTACGTGCAAAATACCTCGTTTCACAAGCGTGTCACCTGTGATGGAAGCAGCTGCTGCCGAAGAAGCCGCTTTGTTGCCACCTAGCTGAAAACCCACTAAATATGATTTATGGGACTCAAGAGGTTCAGAGCCATTGGAAGGAAAAACATATTAGGTTTTTGTTTGACATTTTTACACCTAAATATCCGCTCAGAAGACGTGAGAATCAGCGACAAGGTGTGTGTGTGTGTGTGTGTGTGTGTGCGTTCACAAACATCGGCAAAAATATGTAAAATCCCAGTTTGTAATGAGGGTGGGAGGTCATGTGACTGGTGTGAATGTGATTATTGGAAGCAGCCAATGCTGATTGGCTGACAGCTGGCACCACATCATCGCTCTGGCAGAACCAACGTACCGCCTCATCAAGCCCGAGTCCAGAAAACCTTTTGCCTTTAATGTTCAAATAAGAGAAGAGTTGTTCCTCGCCCTCACTGGGCTGCTAGAGAGGTCATGAATGGACGGATCATGAGTCAACGGGCCCCCACCCCGTAGAGGGAAGAGCCACAGATTCAAAGAGACAAATGTCTTTATAATCGTTTGTTGTCTCTTTTGGGTCATTTCGTATCTTTGTGGTTGTTTTGCTTCTCTCTTTGGTCATCGTGCATCTCTTTTTGGTAGTTTTGCTTAAAAGAACCCTGACCCATGGGCCCACTAACCTGTTGGGCCCATAGGCACCCATGCTTCTGTGAGGCTCTTTGGGTCAAAGCTTCCAGCTTCACATCTACAAAGGCTGGAGTCTATTGGATTACCTTTTCAACTATTATTCCTCATCCTCCGTCCAGTTTACACACCTAGACACACACCACTAATACACACTTTACCAAACCACAGAAACATGAACAGGGGTGTAAAGTAACTTCCATTGAAAGAACCTGAGGTACCAAGTCCCTCTATTAAGGTAAACATGCAGGGATGCCCACACAGGAACAGTTACGGTTCAGTCTCTGCATCTCAGAGAAACCCGCATACTTTTGTGTCGTGTCCCTTTCATGTGTGAGTCGGTGATGGTGGGTGGGAGGGCACACGAGGCTGACCTTTGCTGGCATTAAACAAAATGGATTAGGTCTGACTTTCATCTCACCCTTTGTCCTCAGCACCAACGCTCTCATCCATGTTAAAGAGAAAAGGCTTCAAAGATCCTTTTTTCCTGCTCAGGGCAACCCCGGGAGATTCCTGAGCCAAAATATATTTACATACAAAACTAATTTGTACAAATTGGTCAAAATACTTTTTATTAGCCTCGATATTTGTAATTCTTGCATGTTTTGTGAAGATATTATGATTTCAATTTATAATTCACGTTTGAATAATTTGACTTCATTAATCTCCCCTGAAAGCACAAAGAGTCAGCCTGTTAGCTTTTCAGATGAGCAGTAGTTTATAAAACTATAAGACATGATTTTATTATGATAACTATTTGTATCTCCCAACTTAGCTTCTTGCTGGATGACGTTGATTCTGAAGGCAACTTCAATGATTGATGGCTGGACAGCAACAGGATACGACTCAATGTGTGACTTTAAAACTGTAAAAAGGCCCGTCCCACACCATAATCGTAACAACTAGAACAACGTAAAGAAAACAACGTAACTACCATTAAAAACCATAACAACGTAACGTAACAACATAACATAACAACGCAACCTAACAACGTAACCTAACAACATAACCTAACAACGTAACCTAACAACGTAACCTAACAACGTAACCTAACAACGTAACGTAACAACATAACATAACAACGTAACCTAACAACGTAACCTAACAACGTAACATAACAACGTAACATAACAACATAACCTAACAACGTAACCTAACAACGTAACGTAACAACGTAACGTAACAACGTAACGTAACAACGTAACCTAACAACGTAACCTAACAACGTAACCTAACAACGTAACCTAACAACGTAACGTAACAACGTAACGTAACAACGTAACCTAACAACGTAACCTAACAACGTAACAACGTAACATAACCACGCAACATAACCATGCAACGTAACAATGCAACGTAACCACGCAACGTAGTGTGTAACGTAACGTAACAACATAACATAACAACGTAACCTAACAACGTAACATAACAACGTAACATAACAACGTAACATAACAACGTAACCTAACAACGTAACATAACAACGTAACCTAACAACGTAACATAACAACGTAACCTAACAACGTAACCTAACAACGTAACATAACAACGTAACATAACAACGTAACCTAACAACGTAACATAACAACGTAACCTAACAACGTAACCTAACAACGTAACATAACAACGTAACCTAACAACGTAACATAACAACGTAACATAACAACGTAACCTAACAACGTAACATAACAACGTAACATAACAACGTAACCTAACAACGTAACATAACAACGTAACATAACAACGTAACCTAACAACGTAACATAACAACGTAACATAACAACGTAACCTAACAACGTAACATAACAACGTAACCTAACAACGTAACCTAACAATGTAACCTAACAACGTAACATAACAACGTAACCACGCAACGTACCGTAACCACGTAACGTACCGTAACCACGCAATGTAACGTAACCACGCAACCACGCAACATAGCAACATAGTGTGTAACGTAACCATGTAACGTAACCATGTAACGTAACCATGTAACGTAACCATGTAACGTAACCACGCAACGTAACTACGCAACGTATTGTAACAATGTAACGTAACCACGTAGCGTAACTCACTGCACGTCTTCCTGTGGCCATTTTCATCGTTACACAAACCCTTCCTGTTAAGGGGTATTTTTACAGTGTAAACATCTGGGGTGGATTTGAGTGTGTGAAGATGAGGTGAGAGAGAGAGAGAGTGAGAGAGAGAGACGTTCACTGCCTTGTTCAGTCATTACATCACATTACATCACATGTCATTTAGCTGACGCTTTTATCCAAAGCGACTTACAATAAGTGCATTAAACCATGAGTCCAAACTCAGAACAACAAGAATCAAGAAAGTACAATTTCTTCAATAACGTTAAACTACAGAGTACGTAAGTGCCATTTTAAGTGCTACTAAAGTGCCAAACTACAAAGTGCTATCGGTAAGGGACATTTAAGTGCTACTACGGCTCTACCTTCCCTATTCAAGGTATAGTCGAAAAAGATGTGTTTTTAGTTTGCGACGGAAGATGTAGAGACTTTCTGCTGTCCTGATGTCAATGGGGAGCTCGTTCCACCAGAGTCAAAAACCATCCGTCTCTCTTATTACCAGCTCAAGCTTTTGATGTGACACAGACATGCTCCTGCATACACACACACACATACACACATGCACACACACACACACACGCACACACACACACACACACATGCACATCTGATGTTATATAAGCGCAGAAAAACCCCAATGAACCTATTTATAAGGTCCACAGGGGGCACTTTCTCACACTTGAAAGTGAGAAAGAGTTTGCTTTAATGCAAACAGCATCAATAAATAATTAAAATAACAATACCGCAAATAAAGGTATAATTACATACGATCATTGTGGCTCTTTGGTAGCTTGGACTTCTTGGACTTCTTGGACTTCTTCCTTCCTCCCCAGCATCCTTTGAATCTGTTTGCTAAGTTACAAACAATTAGGACTGAGCTGGAGCCTTTGAAATGGCTCCCGTAGCTGCATCTACAGTGTAGGATTATGTAGAAATCTGATATAAAATGCTCCGCCTCATTCAACCAAAATGTTCAATATTCCATTCAAACTATCAGCTAAAACATGAATGCAACCATTAGAACTTGTGTAGATGAAAACCAGAACCAGACATCTAAAGACTTCCTTGTGTTTGGAGTAGTTCTGCCTCATTCGATGGATCTCGTCCACGTTCACAGTGGCTTCATTTCTTTTTTAAATGTGTTTCTCAAAGATTCTTGCAATGCATCCTTGAAAATATATGAATTCACTTCTGATTTTTTACATGGATGATGACACTAGTTCAATTCTTAGTTGCAAGATAATCAACACTAATTAGCCAATTAAATCTATGATCACAATTCAAAAACTATATTGATTTGTTCTTATCCCCCAACCCACTGACAAGTTAGAAAATCATGTTTTCTTTAAAAAAAAAAGAAACATCAACAAATACACAGTTTATCATAGCCAGCTTTAGAAGTTATTTTAAGATGAAGACAAACCAGGATACAGAAAGACACTTAAGGTACTCATGACATCAAATGTTAGTCTAATAACCTCCTATGTCCTCCATAGACACTACCTATTCATATCTGGTGTGAAAACCAATAATGGATGAAGATGGGGATCTGCTGCCCTCTGGTGGCCGAGGAGGGCACTTCTAGTCAGACTTCTATCAATCAATGTTTAAATGTTTAAAGCACCCTCTGATTGGAATAATCCACCTGTAAATATTGGATCCATATAATAATCATGTCAGGAAGAGGAGGAGGAGGAAGAAGAGGGAAGGGAGGAGGAGGAGGAGAAAGAGGAAGAGGAGGACTTACTGATCAAACAGAACCTTTTCAAAGCTTTTATTTCATTCACATTTCATCTGTTTTAAAATTCTGTAGAAATAAAGTTGAGTCGAAGCGCAACATCTAGAAACGACATCTAGAAACTACATCTATACATCTATAAAATACATCTATAAACTACATCTATAAACGGCATGTATAAACGACATCTATAAACTACATCTATACATCTATAAAATACATCTATAAACGGCATGTATAAACATCTATAAACTACATCTATAAACTACATCCATACATCTATAAACTACATCTATAAACGGCATGTATAAACAACATCTATAAACTACATCCATACATCTATAAACTACATCTATAAACTACATCTATACATCTATAAACAACATCTATAAACTACATCTATACATCTATAAACTACATCTATAAACAGCATGTATAAACGACATCTATAAACTACATCCATACATCTATAAACTACATATATACATCTATAAACTACATCTATACATCTATAAACGACATCTATAAACTACATCTATACATCTATAAACAGCATGTATAAACGACATCTATAAACTACATCTATACATCTATAAACGGCATGTATAAACGATAATCTTTTAGATGGCTGCCACAGAGAACAGGTGTGGTGTGTTGGGCTCCACACCATTCCTCTTATTTAACCTTTTACTCCATATTCTATCAGTTTTAGTTGATGCTTTTCAAAAATGCTTCAACTCAAAGAAAAACTTCAATCAAAGACCAGAATCCATTAAAAGACACAGAGAAAATGCAGGTTTTTGGACCCTGCTATTCTGCTTGTGGATTTTGCTAGTTCCACCTGCTCAAGGCCTCTGCCTGGTTTAAAATCAAGCAATCACTCCTGGACATTCTGCACCTTTTTCAGCGAGACTGAATTTCTTTGGACACGGATATTTGACTGCTTATTCCATTTTTTGGCAGAAAGAACATTTCAATGGAATTTCTAGCAGAAACAGCAAACAATGCAGCAAGAGAAGCAAACAAAGGTATGTTTACAGCACTCTACTGTTTCTGCTGCTGCTAAGTGGGGATATACAACTGAATCCTGGTCCACTAGCAAACCTTATCCGTGACCAAAAAAGTCATTTGTCAGAGGATCATCTTCATGAATCAGTGCAAGTTTGGCTTGATTGTACTGGAAGGAAGGAAACAACAGATATCTTTCCTTTGGGACTGCTGGCTACTGAACAACAGCCATGCATTGGTGGCTCTACTCTTCATCCAGATACATGTGAACTACTGGATGGAAGAAACAAACTTTCTGCCACCGTCAGGTCTGGCCCAGGCCCTAGCAGTAGCATGCCAGCTACAACCAGGCTAGGCCCAGGCCCTAGCAGTAGCATGCCGGCTACGACCAGGCTAGGCCCAGGCCCTAGCAGTAGCATGCCAGCTACGACCAGGCTAGGCCCAGGCCCTAGCAGTAGCATGCCAGCTACAACCAGGCTAGGCCCAGGCCCTAGCAGTAGCATGCCAGCTACGACCAGGCTAGGCCCAGGCCCTAGCAGTAGCATGCCAGCTACGACCAGGCTAGGCCCAGGCCCTAGCAGTAGCATGCCAGCTACGACCAGGCTAGGCCCAGGCCCTAGCAGTAGCATGCCAGCTACGACCGGGCTAGGCCCAGGCCCTAGCAGTAGCATGCCAGCTACAACTGGGCTGGGCCCAGGCCCTGGCCGTGGCACCCCAGCTGCAGCTAGGATCGGCCTAGGCCCTGGTGGTAGCACCCCAACTATGCTTGACCCAGGCCCTGGTGGTAGCACCCCAACTACAACTAGGCTAGGCCCTAGCAGTAGCACACCGGCTACGACTGGGCTAGGCCCAGGCCCTAGCAGGAGCATGCCAGTCAAACAAAGTGGTCTTAATCCAGCTATCAGAAGATTACGGGAACATAAACTTTTCAAAACGGTTAATCATGCCCGGGTGCTCTGGGATACACGCAAGACCTAAAGGACTGTTTGGGGGGCATTTGAATATTCAAAGTCTCCTGCCTAAAATGGATCAAATAAAACATCTTGTTGTGGATTCAAACCTGGACTTTCTATGTCTCTCAGAAACGTGGCTAATTATAAATTCGCCCTCTGCTGCTTTGTATGTACGTGGATACAATATATTTAGAAGGGATCGATGTAGTGGTAAAGGAGGAGGAGTAATGTTTTATATTAAAGAACACCTTAACTGCAGCCAGATTGAGTGGTCAAGTAATGTCACATTGGAATGTATTGGTCTGAGAGTATCACTATCACCTCAAATGTCTTTTACTCTAATCTGTCTCTACAGACCACCATCATCAAAATGTGAATTTTTTGACCAGCTTAATTCCATCTTCAAGGAATGTGACTTGGATAAAGAGGTTATATTAATGGGTGATTTTAATGTAAATTGGGAGAATAAGTCTGGAAGGAAATCCCTAAAACATACAACTGATTGTTTTAATATGACCCAGCTAGTGAACAAGCCCACAAGAATAACCAACTCTTCTCAGTCCCAGATTGATTTGATTTTTAGCAATAAACCAGAAAGAATAATCAAAACCCACAATATGGTAACAGGTTTGTCTGACCATAATTTAATACTTTTAACAAGAAAACTTACAAAGAAACGTTTTAATATATCATCTACCAGAAAGGCTTATCAATTAAGAATACCGAAAGGTGACCAAAATTCATTTCATGATGCTATACAAGGAATTGATTGGAGCAACCGTTTATAAGGTGCAAGTGCTGAGGAAGATAGCAACATCTTCTTATCCACAATACAGACCACAATTAACCATTTCCTTAAAAAAACCAAAGTTAAACAAAATCAAAAGAACGCACTTCCATGGCTAAATAGTGACATCTGGAATGTTATGAAAAAACGGGACTATGCGTTAAAACTGGCACTCAAGTCTAAATTAGGAAATGATAGGCAGAAATTCATAATGCTGAGAAACCTTGTAACAAAAGAACTTAGAAAAGCAAAGGCTACTTTTTTTTTAAAATCATTGATGAAGCAGAAGGTCATTCTAAAATGATATGGGATAATCTAAAGAAGCTAACAGACAAAGATAGCAGCAATTCAAGGAAGCAACTTAAAATTAAAGTTAACGGGGGCCTTACACAAGATGAAGTTGTAATTTGTACAACTTTCAATTCATACTTTAACAACTCAGTGGAGGCTTTAATTCAAAGCTCCAGTATTGGTAAACTTGATCTTATACCAGTAAATGAAGATCAACCATGCTTCTCTATTCAAGATGTCACTGAATCTACTTTTACCAGAGTTCTAGGCTCACTCAAGAACTCAAGGGCCAAAGATGTTTATGGAATTGACAATATTTTTCTAAAGAAACACAAAGGCACACTCGCTCACCCAATCACAAACATTGTGAATAACTCTCTCAGGCAATGTGTGTTCCCAAAAGGATGGAAATCAGCCATAGTAACGCCCATTTTTAAGTCGGGAGATTCAACTGATGTCTCCAATTATCGGCCGATCAGTATTCTTCCTGCTGTTTCCAAAATTGCTGAGAAATGTGTAGCAACTTACTAAACATCTCAACAGCTCTCCATATCAGCTCCATCCTATGCAGTTTGGTTACAGGGCCAATCATTCGACTGAAACAGCAAACTGCTTCCTCTTAGAGAAAGTGAAGCTTAAAATGGATAAAGGGGGGGGGGGGGTAGTAGCAGCGGTTTTTCTTGACCTCAAGAAGGCTTTTGATACGGTTAATCACAATGTCCTGCTTAATAAATTGTCAAGTTTTAACTTTTCCCGAGAGTCTCTTGCCCTGCTGAAATCCTACCTTGAAGGAAGAACACAGTGTGTCAGAGTGGGTGATGTTTCATCATCTACTCTAAGATCTACTGTGGGAGTACCCCAGGGTTCTATTTTGGGACCCCTTTTATTCAGTTTATATATTAATGATTTGCCGGACGTCTGCGATGGGTGTGATATTCAAATGTATGCTGACGATACAGTGATGTATGTGCATGCAAAGAACAAAGAACAAGCTGCACTCAAACTCACGTCCACAATGACTAATGTAACTAAATGGCTTGCAAATTCCTGCCTTCATCTGAATGTTAAAAAGACTGTTTGTATGTTCTTCACAAGGAGGGCTTGCAAAGTGTCACCGGAGCCAGACGTTTATGTTGCTGGTGAGAGGCTACAGGTAGTGTCATATTTTAAATATTTAGGTATTTTTATTGATTCTAATCTCTCTTTTAAAAAACAGGTAAACCATGTGACAAAGGTCTTGAAATTTAATCTCATGAATATTAGATATATAAGACACTGTTTAACCATGCAGGCTGCAAAATTGTATTTTAATGCAATGATTGTCCCCCATCTGACCTACTGCTTAACCAGCTGGGCACAAGCCAACAGCACAACATTAAAATCTATTCCCATTCTCCATAAGCAAGCCATCAAAATACTTGATAAAAAACAAAAACACCACCATCACTGCAATATTCTCACAAAACACCACATCCTGAGTTGGGAGAACATCATTAAATTCACTGATGTGTGTCTGGTTTTAAAATTTTTAAATGGTATGGCTCCGCCCCCGCTTAGTGAATTTGTTAAACAAAGCAGTGAAAGCAGCAGACTCACTAGATCTGCTACAAGAGGTGATTGTGTCATTTCATATAGGTCAAGCTCGTTTAGCAAGTCTACATTCTCAGTGAAGGCAGGTCACTCGTGGAATGCTCTGCCACCACACATACGTGCACACAACACGTACAACACGTTCAAGCATAACCTGAAGGAATGGCTTGTTGCCAATCAGGTGTGCAGTCATTGATGTGCTGTCTGTCCTGATGCTTGTTTCTCCTTTATGTGCATTTGTCTTTTATGTGTATGTTGTATTGTAGCTGGGTTTGTTCTGCCTGATGCTGCAGCCCGTTATGTCTCCGGTCTATTGCTGTACCCTTTCTTTTTGCTGTGTATTGGTTTTGTTTATATGTTGTTGTCAGTTTGTCTATGAATTTTATTTCCATTTTTATTTTGAGATTTTGTTATTTTAGGCTGCCTTAAAAACATCTGGCCAGGGACAGCAGATGGAAATTAGCCTCTCTGGCTAACTCTGGCTCACTTACAGTCCAACTGTTGATTGGTGTGCATTGTCCCTGCAAAATAAATGAATAAATAAATAAAATAAACATCTATAAACTATATCTATAAACTACATCCATACATCTATAAACTACATATATACATCTATAAACTACATCTATACATCTATAAACGACATCTATAAACTACATATATACATCTATAAACTACATCTATACATCTATAAACTGCATCTATAAACTACATATATACATCCATAAACTACATCTATACATCTATAAACAACATCTATAAACTACATCTCTACATCTATAAACAACATCTATAAACTACATCTATACATCTATAAACAACATCTATAAACAACATCTATACATCTATAACCTACATCTATAAACGGCATGTATAAACGACATCTATAAACTACATCTATAAACTACATCCATACATCTATAAACTACATATATACATCTATAAACTACATCTATACATCTATAAACTACATCTATAAACTACATCTATAAACTCTATATATACATCTATAAACTACATCTATAAACTACATCTATAAACAACATCTATACATTTATAAACTACATCTATAAACAACATCTATAAACTACATATATACATCTATTAACGGCATCTATAAACGACATCTATAAACTACATCTATAAACTACATCTATACATCTATAAACTACATCTATAAACTACATCTATAAACTACATCCATACATCTATAAACTACATCTATAAACAGCATGTATAAACGACATCTATAAACTACATCTATAAACTACATCCATACATCTATAAACTACATATATACATCTATAAACTACATCTATACATCTATAAACGACATCTATAAACTACATCTATATATCTATAAACTACATCTATAAACAGCATGTATAAACGACATCTATAAACTACATCTATACATCTATAAACTACATCTATAAACGGCATGTATAAACGACATCTATAAACTACATCTATAAACTACATCTATAAACTACATCCATACATCTATAAACTACATCTATACATCTATAAACTACATATATACATCTATAAACTACATCTATAAACTACATCTATACATCTATAAACTCCATATATACATCTATAAACTACATCTATACATCTATAAACTACATCTATACATCTATAAACTCCATCTATAAACTACATCTATACATCTATAAACAACATCTATACATCTATAAACAACATCTATAAACTCCATCTATACATCTATAAACTCCATATATACATCTATAAACTACATCTATAAACTACATCTATACATCTATAAACTACATCTATACATTTATAAACTACATCTATAAACTACATCTATACATCTATAAACTCCATATATACATCTATAAACTACATCTATAAACATCTATAAACTACATATATACATCTATAAACGGCATCTATAAACAACATCTATAAACTACATATATAAACTACATCTATACATCTATAAACTACATCTATAAACTACATCCATACATCTATAAACTACATCTAAAAAACAACATCTATAAACTAAATCTATAAACTATATCTATAAAATACATATATACATTCAATTCAGTTTATTTTGTATAGTCCAATACCATAAATTACAAATTTGCCTCAGAGGGCTTTACAATCTGTACACATACGACATCCCTGACCTTTGACCTCACATCGGATCAGGAAAAACTCCCCAAAAATAACCTTTCACATCTATAAACTACATCTATAAACTGCATCTATAAACTACATATATACATCTATAAACTACATCTATACATCTATAAACTACATCTATAAACTGCATCTATAAACTACATATATACATCTATAAACTACATCTATAAACTACATCCATACACTACATCTATATACTACATCTATAAACTACATCTATACATCTATAAACTGCATCCATAAACTACATATATAAACTACATGCATAAACTACATATATAAACTACATGCATAAACTACATATATAAACTACATCTATACATATATAAACTACATCCATAAAATGCATATATAAAATACATATATAAACTACATCCAAAAAATACATCTATAAACTACATGCATAAACTACATATATAAACTACATCTATACATATATAAACTACATCCATAAAATGCATATATAAACTACATATATAAACTACATCCATAAACTACATCTATAAACTACATGCATAAACTACATCTATAAACTACATATACATCTATAAACTACATCTGTAAACTACATCTATAAACTACATCCATAAACTACATATATAAACTACATGCATAAACTACATATATAAACTACATCTATACATATATAAACTACATCTGTAAACTACATCTATAAACTACATCTGTAAACTACATCTATAAACTACATCCATAAACTACATCTATAAACTACATGCATAAACTACATCCATAAACTACATATATACATCTATAAAATACATCTATAAACTTCATCTATCAACTACATCCATAAAATACATCTATAAACTACATCTATACATCTATAAACTACATCTATAAACTACTTGTGTGTAGAGTGTGTGCTGCTGGAGTGACCTTTTGACCTTTTGACATTTAGTTTCACACATAAGAACACAAACAGCAGATTGAATAATTATGAAATGGAATCAGAGCTGTTATGTCAACTGAACTCTGTTTTTAAACTAATAATCTAATTCATATCACGGAGAGAGAGAATGTACTTTTTACTACATTTACTTCACTTACCAGTTACTTTACACAAAACTTGACAATGCTCGAGAAACTGAAGCCATTAATAATAATATGTAATATAATATATGTTTATATACATTTTCAGACATGTATTTATTATTTCCTGTTCACTATTTTTATATTTTGTTGCTAATATTCAGGTATTTAACGTAAGAAATGTGGACGGACTTTGAAGACAGACGACTGACTTTCAATGTTTCAATGACTCAAAATTATTATTAATACATTCCCAAAACAAAAACAATCGACTCAAATCTGCATTTCTGCCAACAGAACTCGATTAAAAGCTGATTTATGCAGGGAACATTCAGATTAAACTTACGAATACACTAAAAGTTATTTCATGTCCGTGTGCAGTTATGATTGAGAAGAGAAACTCGTTTTTACTGTAATCTCCAGCTGCAGAGCAAAAGAAGTCTTTGTCTTCACTTCCATGATTGGCCACAAGATGTCAGTGTTGCACAACAGAAATATAATAGTTGCAACAACCAGAATCCAAATTTCAGAGGTTCTTAAAAAACAAATGTCACAAATTTATAATCTTTTAATCAAGCCAGTGATACTTATTATGAAATGTGATGTGTGTACATCTCTGACTAGACCAGTGCTGTAGCATCGAACCACCGTGCCTCCCGTTAGCGCTCCGTAGCATCGGATCACCGTGCCTCCCGTTAGCGCCCCGTAGCATCGGATCACCGTGCCTCCCGTCAGCGCCCCGTAGCATCGGATCACCGTGCCTCCCGTTAGCGCCCCGTAGCATCGGATCACCGTGCCTCCCGTCAGCGCCCCGTAGCATCGGATCACCGTGCCTCCCGTCAGCGCCCCGTAGCATCGAACCACCGTGCCTCCCGTCAGCGCCCCGTAGCATCGGATCACCGTGCCTCCCGTCAGCGCCCCGTAGCATCGAACCACCGTGCCTCCCGTTAGCGCCCCGTAGCATCGAACCACCATGCCTCCCGTTAGCGCCCCGTAGCATCGGATCACCGTGCCTCCCGTTAGCGCCCCGTAGCATCGGATCACCGTGCCTCCCGTCAGTTCCCCGTAGCATCGGATCACCGTGCCTCCCGTTAGCGCCCCGTAGCATCGGATCACCGTGCCTCCCGTTAGCGCCCCGTAGCATCGGATCACCGTGCCTCCCGTTAGCGCCCCGTAGCATCGGATCACCGTGCCTCCCGTTAGCGCCCCGTAGCATCGGATCACCGTGCCTCCCGTTAGCGCCCCGTAGCATCGGATCACCATGCCTCCCGTTAGCGCCCCGTAGCATCGGATCACCGTGCCCTGCAGAACCAGCCTGAGCTAAGAAGTAATCCAGGAACACGTTAAGCTGCACTGGGCTTTTATTGCTCACATTACATCTCACAAAACAGTCAACACGTGTCATTTGGCCTCAGTTCCCCAGATTCTGTAGCTTAGTTTTCAGTTTCAGTTCCTAAAGCTCAAGTTGAGTTTGCCCACTCCAAAAGTCACATTTTTGATCCAATAAGAGAAGAGAAAGATGAACAAAGACGATCAATGACATGGTCAAATTCATTAGCGGAGGAAAAACATTTTTGTGTGAATCTCAAGTTTCTTTTGTCTTTTGGGGGCACGTTCTGTATGGGAATGACCCGGTCAAACGATGCCGTGGTGTGGGCGGGGCTTCATCGGCTGAAGCAGTTGCACGTGACAGCTTTGGATAATCTGTTGGAGTGAAACTCTTCATCTGCCAGCAGGAAAAAGTGAAACAGCAGCAATGGTCAAACACTTTAATATCGTCTTTTATATTTTGGTTTCATACGACCAGCACACAGGGAAGCAATAAACATCTTTTGGTCCCTGAAGAGAAGTTAAGCTGCATTAAAGCTCATGAGAAATAAAGGCGTTGATATTTGACATTTCTGTCTTGTAGATTTTAGGCCATTTTAGTCAAAAGAGCAACAAATTACAAAAACAGACAAAACCCACACTTTTTCAGGTGTTCAGACTGAATGTGACGCCGGTCACGTGGCGTGATGCCGGTGCAAACGTCCGTTTCTGTGAGGCATCGTGGGATCGACAAAAAATAACAAATGCACCGTAACGATTCGCTGTAAACAAAAAGAAAGAAAGAAAGATAGAAATATCATTGATGCAGTTTCATAAGACCTTAGAACACAACAAAATCAAGTGCAGTTTGGCCTAACACATCAAAATGTCGGGTTTCCGTTTCAGGGAGCTGGCATTGTGCATGTCGTGGACACCAGGAACTCCTTTTTCAAAATAAGCACATATATGCAGGTTTTTAATGTTTTCTATTCCCCATTGACAGGGTTACAATGTAACTGGTTACTTAGAAAAAGTCTGTCTTTCAAACTTGGCTGCATGGACGGAATATGTGGCTAAAAAAAGAAGGTTTTCCTTCACGTGAATAGTTTAGGATTAGTTCAATAACACCTGTTTCTCTGCTGTGAAAAAACCCTTTTTAAACATACAGAGATGACATCACACGGATCAATAACAAAGAATCATATTCAGTCTGAACACTTGAGTAACTTTTGGGGAACACAACAGTCAAGGTGACTCATCCCCTCATTACGATCTCTTCCTGCAGGTAAAGATAGAAACAAATTGCTCTTAACAAGTTCATGATCATAGAAAAATAGTTTTTTCCCTCAAACACTAGATAAGCTTTTTTTTTTTTTTTTTTGGTATCCACAGGAATGTCGACACGGCGCCTTTCAGAGGTCGTGTTTCATTAAGACGGACACTAGCACACGGTGCCAGCCGGAGGAAGAGGACGACTGAGGACTCGTTCCTGAGAGCTTCAAGTAAGAGACAATAAAGAAGAAAGTGTGTGTAAAAGATTTGGAGGTGTGGCACAAATTTAAGATGCTAGCTCATTAAAACCTCTTTTTTTATTGACTGCACTTCTCCGAGGTTTGAAGCTAACGAGCTAACAATATGTCACCTTTTAGCCACACCTTTTCATTTTAACACTGACAATATAAACAAAAAGGTCTCTTTCCTGCACTTGAACAAATATAAATAAATATAGGCTAAGCACCAACAGGTGACTACGTTTGCCACCAATACTCAAAAATATTCAACTCCAAATATTTTCTTTTTTTAAAATATTCTCATATAAAAACAACGATGTATAGGATACAATTTGTATCAACAAAGAGAGGTGTCATCTGGCTGCCGGGTGTCAGACCAGGGAGAGACCCACAATCCCATTGGTGGTGATGGTGATCATGAGAATATCAAAGCGCGTTTACATTAAGAGAACATGGAAATACTGATAATTACAATCATCACTTTTGATCAAACTTTTTACTACGTTTTAACATATATAATATTGAGTTATTAGCTTATTGACGTGTGAGGTAATTCCTTCAAGCCCTTGATGGTTTTAAATGAGTTAAGAAAGGTAATACCACTTTTTATTTAGTTATTTTTCTTAAAATCTATTTGTTTCTTGACTAAACCGATGAGTTTAGTGGTGTCCCCACGGACAAACGAGACCCTGTGTCTAATGCAAGACATATATTCACACGCGCGAACATGTAATAAATTAACACATACTTTAAAAAATAAACCTACAATCTTCTTTTCCACCCAAACATTCCTGGTGCTCTCCACCGTCACATGATTTAGAATTCTATCATTATTAATTAATAATGTGGTTTAAAAAAATTGAAATAATAATACATTCTGTACTGAAAGCTGCTGACGTGTGAAGTCAGCTGACTGGAATAAACCGAGCAGAGGAAAATAAACAGCAGCTCGGGGTTTTCGAGTGGAGTTTTTTCGATATTCTTTTGTGGGTGCCGCTCGAGTTTCACTTCCCTATTTGGGAAAATCCACAAAATCTCACCACAGCATCTGATCGGCCACCTGTTGGTTCATACAGAAACCATCGATCCGTTAGTTGAGCTACTTGGAGCCTCACATACGGTCGGAATATATCAACAATGCATGAAGACATTTTACTATTGAATATATATATTCCTTTGCCCCCATGCTATCGCCTCAGCAAATAGAAAAAAGAGAAGTATTTTACTCAGATGGAAAGTAGATATACTTGTAGGTATACGTATACCCTGATATGATTGCCAAAAAATAATAACAAATAATAAAAGCTGAGGATGAAACACAGCAATAACAAAAAAGTGCCAAAAACAGAATAATTTAAAAACATATGTAAATAACTTAAAATATAACAAATAAATTAATTTAAAATGAACAACGCTGTCACCTTTGAAACAGACTAAAGTCCTCCCGAAGCAAAACCGCTGTCTTGATTCAAAGCTTGAGCTCAAACATGCACATTAATCCCCAACCTTTCCTGATCTTAAGTGCTGTAATAGCAGGCATATTCATAGAAAGAAATATGGCAATTTGGGGATGTCCCTTTACAAAGATACCATTAAAATTAATGAGGCTACTTCCCTGCAATAAAGCAGTGCATTAACGGCTGTATATATTGTGCTTTTGGTTTGTTTCTGTCCAACCTTGACTTTAATAATCGAGACGAGTGCGAGGGATAAACCTGCAGCATGAAGTTACGATGAAGCTGCAACTTCAGCTTCTAACCCTCGTTCAAGAACCGTGCTGCGATTTCTCCATCAGAATCACAGCCGCGAGCTCCTGAGCGTCCACCACGTGGGGGTTCCTGATCATCACCATCCTCACCAGGTCAGGAGGGAAGATGCGGCACAAGTTAACAAACACCCTCTCTCTGAGGTCCTGGTATCGGCCCAAGGCAGGGGGCTCCTGGTGCTGTGGCACCGGGGACAGGTGGCCTTTGTGGGCAGTGATGGGTGGAAGGGACAACTGGGGGAGCGGTGGGAGACTTGAGGCTGAAAGGCCACGGGGGGGGGAATGGGATTGCCTGCCCCAAGGTGAGTGCCAGGTCTTCTCCAGGACTTCTGGGAGGCTCTGGAAGGCGTACGGGTCGTAGCGGGGATTAGGGGACTGCTGGTAATGGGGGTCCCAGTCTACCGGAAGCTGGGGTTGTTGGTTAAGCCCAGAATGGTTTATTCGGGAATGAAGCGCTGAAGCTTTGTACACTTGCGATTCTTGGAGCCCGCCTTCCTGCCAAAGGGAGCCCATCAAATCCCGGCCGAGCGGCGAGCTCTGAGAGTGGGAGTGAGCACCGGACGCTTGCGGTGGACGAGAAGGGAATTCCCCTGGAAAGCTGCTCAGCAATGGATGCTGAAGGTGTGGTGGCACGTAAGCTGAAGGGGACTTGAAGGGATGTGGTGACACGTAAGCTGAAGGGGACTTGAAGGGATGTGGTGGCACGTAAGCTGAAGGGGACTTGAAGGGATGTGGTGGCACGTAAGCTGAAGGGGACTTGAAGGGATGTGGTGGCACGTAAGCTGAAGGGGACTTGAAGGGATGTGGTGGCACGTAAGCTGAAGGGGACTTGAAGGGATGTGGTGGCACGTAAGCTGAAGGGGACTTAAAGGGATGTGGTGGGACGTAAGCCGAAGGAGACTTGAAGGGATGTGGAGGTCCATGAGAGGGAACAGAAGCAAGGGGGTCTTCCAAGCTAAAACCAAGTTGTCTCCGTAGTGCTTGGGGAACTGGATAGCCATGAGGAGCGTGGTGGCCCAGTCCAGGAGGAACGCGGATCACAGGGTGGGAGTACTGGCCGGAGCAGTGATGATGATAGTGGTGAGGATGGTGGTGGTGATGGTGGCACTTGGGGCTATCATCTAACAAGGGGTCCGGGGAGAAAGAGTCTGCACTACCTTCACTGCTACAGTCCGACAGCAGCGATACGGCTCGCAGATCAGCCGGGAGGAAGCATTCAGGACTCTGTGGCACCACCAGACTGAGGCTGGAGTAAGCCTTCACCAGGGAGCTGTAGCCTGGCTCTGGAGACTTGCATATGTGGTGAGTTTTAGCCTGGCTTGGACCAGAGGCTCCAGCAAACCTGGAGCTGCCTCCACCGTTTCCCCCAGGGTTTTCCCATCGGTCGAAGCTTCCAGACGAAGGGTGTCCGCCCGGAGCTGGGTACCCTAGAAAGCTGCTGCTACAGCTACTGCCACTGCTGTTGCTTCCCCTACGGCCTTCCACTTTGGACTGCATCCGAAGCCTGTCCTCCAGGAGGTCGCTGAAGGAGCTGTGAGGGCTGGGGTTCGACTGTTTCTTTGGAGTGCCCCGACTTCGCTGGGCCTCAGCCATTCCTTCTGGTTGACCGGAACTTTGTCTCTTTGCCATCAGGGCGTCTTCCAGCAGACCTCTAGACGCCACTGATGACATCTTTGCACTGGCACGGAGTTCATCAGCCACGGCACGCTGGGGCTGGCTTCCCCTTTCAGGGTGGTAAAACTTGCACTTGTGGCCATATGTGCACTTCTTCCCTGAAAGACGAAAAAAGAAACTCACTTTGAAAAGGTCATCATTTCAAGCAAGTTAATTGTTGAATAATTTAGGGGTCATTCTACATCCTTGGAGAGGTAGAACCAGATTAAAGCAGTCAACAACGGCTATTATTCCTTATTTTAAGAAATAAATATTTTTTACCATAAGGACATGGCTGCTTCCTGTGTTCGGCAATAATAGGCCTCTTCCTCAGGAAGTTCTCCAGACTGGGTCCATGTCGTCCCAGGGGGTCATCTGGTGGCATGAACCTGAATACACAGTTAAAATAGATTAAACCCCAAACAAACATTTCTTTATGACAATAAATCCCTTCAATGAATCAAGACACTGAGGGGATGATTCGATCAGTGACGCTAACGCGAAGAGAAGTAATAAAAGATCTAAAGAACAACAATGAGGAAATAAAAGTGTTGGTTCAAGTAACTAGGAAGTCCTCAGATAACTTCCCATCTTGAAGTGATATTTAGTGGTAGAGACCCAACGAGGACGGAGAACTTCTCTTAGACAAAAGTAAAACTTTGGTCTATTCCGTCTTTGGTCTAGTTTTCCAAATCCGATGCCACATTTTCTGCTACAGTGTTTATAAAGGATTTGCCCATTAATAAATAGCATTTTTCTCTTTGCTTCACGCCATCTTTACTTCCTTTTGTAACAAGTCGCTTACTTGTCGTTTACAAAGGAATACATCAGCAAACGCTCATCGATGAACTTCTTCCACTCCGGCTTCTCGTTGCCGAGGTCGCGGTAGTTGTCGTTGGAGACGATGATGCCCTCGGACTCGTAGGCCAGTTTGACGATGAAGCGGTCGTCGTAGCAAACCACGCGGCGTCCCTGCACGCGGCGCGAGGGAGTGAAGACCAGGATCTTCTCTTTCTCCAGCCGCCGGAGAATGTCCTGGTCTGAAGACGGAGACGGGATACAGTTACACATGCAGCAGAGGATCAGCGACATCCTTCCGGTGTCATTTCATTGAGACTTTGCATCATCAGCTGTTACCTGTGATGAGTGCATCAGGGCGGGACTGCTCTTTTCTCCAGGCAGGGACAAAAACAGTGATGTCACGATGACCTCGGTCCAAGAACCAATCGACAGCCAGCTGGATGCCTTGGCAGGAAAACACTTCCTTATTTCCATGACTGCAGGAGCAGAAAGACATGTTAAACAATCAGTGTTGTCCTAATTTAAAACACTGTGACATTTTTTATTTTGCTTTCTAGAGCTACACAACAGTTTGTTTTCATTATAACAGGAACATTGGACTGTATTAGTTATTAGACTTTTATGCAAGACGTTTTACTCATTTATATATCAGTCGAAATCAGCAAAAAAATGACCAACACACAACATCTTTGGTCAAAAGAAATGTTGCGACAGTTGACAGTTAATGATATAATTGAAAATATGAATATATTGTCATAAAAAGTGGTATTGATATTGGTATTTCTATATTATAATATCTCACATAGCCCTTGCATTACTCCAAAGTACCCTTAGGGGCACTAGTAGTAGAGAAACACTGCTTTGGTCATACTTGCACGTGGCACTGAAGAGTGCAACCAACAAAAAGCCATAAACTAAACTGTAATTGGAACTGGAAGTGTAATTATCTGGAAACTCACATCATATATACAGAAACTACTTTATTACCTTTAAACAAACCCTGTAGAGAAAGAAGTCAAGTATTAAATGTGTTATAAAGAAATAAACACTTAATATCCTGTAAAATATTTTATTTGGCTGCTAAATATTTACTCCCATGTTGATGTTTATGTAGAGGTTTTAAGACCTGTTTCTACATTGGCTTCAAACTAATTGGCTGTCTTGGTATAATCCCTAAAAATGTAAATGTGTATTTGTCACGTCTGAAAAGCTCTGATCCAAGTTACAAAAAGCTGGGCGTGATTACATAAAGTTCTGGCATGTTCCAGTACGTCATACGCTGATACTTGAGCTGCTGCAGCCGAGCTGCTAACAACAGCTAGATGGTAACCGATGGTTCCTCTACTCTGTTGCCCTCCTCACCTCATGGCCACATTGCTCCCGTCCAGCACAACGGGACGAAGGTTGTCTTTGTCCTCCAGCAGCTGGGACGGACACAACAGCCGGCAGGAGTCCAGAGAGGAGCTGGAGGAGGAGGAGAAGGAGGCCAAAGAGGATGACAAAGAGGAGGAGGGAGACTGGGAGACAGTCAGACCTCCATGTTGCTCCATCTCCATCTTGGTTCCCAGTTTCACCAGCTCACCCAGGACATCGTTGATGAGTGCATCTGTGCCCAGTTTCCTCAGCACCAGCAGCACCAGCTCCTCCGGGTAGCCCAGCTTGAGGGCAAACTCCACCTTGGCGCGGTAGTCTGTGAGGGGGTCAGTGGGAGGCGAGGTCTCTGGGTGTGGAGGGTCTCCAGGGGATCGGTTTGCTGCCAGGTCCAGCCTGACTGTCTGGAGGACTGAAGAAGACTCTTGGTGCTGCAGGGAAGCCTCGTGAGGGTTTTGAGATTCTGAACCGGACCCATTCTGGAGACGTTCATCATCGCTGTCAGAGAAGTTACTGCAACTACTGCTGCTGCTGAAGCTTGAATTAGTGCTAAAACTTGTGCTGCTATTACCAAGACTGTCACTGCTGTTACTAGGGGCCCCAGCTTTGACCCCTACATCCCCAGCACCCGTCACAGTGCTCAGGCCCGCCTGCCGCTCAGCACCTTCAACGTGGAGGTAGTCCAGATCCAGCCCCAGGCTGAGGATGTGGCCTGTCCCATCCTCCAGATGGTCATTCACGCCCATGAAGCTGTCTCATACATCCAGCTCCACGCCCTCCGTGACCTCCCCGGCACCGGACAGACCCCACCGTTACTGCTAGTGGCTCACTGACTGGTCCTCAGACTGAAGATTGAGAGAGACACAAGAAGTGGTTACATTCCTGAGGACTGTGAGAAAGTGACAGTATCAGCGTGAAGTCTATGCTTCATGTCCTAAAGCTGCATTCTTTCTACTGACCACCAGAGGGCGACTCCGCTGGTTGTATAGAAGTCTATGCTTCATGTGTTAAAGCTGCATTCTCTCTCCTGACCACCAGGGGGCGACTCCTCTGGTTGTATAGAAGTCTATGCTTCATGTGTTAAAGCTGCATTCTCTCTCCTGACCACCAGGGGGCGACTCCTCTGGTTGTATAGAAGTCTATGCTTCATGTGTTAAAGCTGCATTCTCTCTCCTGACCACCAGGGGGCGACTCCTCTGGTTGTATAAAAGTCTATGCTTCATGTGTTAAAGCTGCATTCTCTCTCCTGACCACCAGGGGGCGACTCCTCTGGTTGTATAGAAGTCTATGCTTCATGTGTTAAAGCTGCATTCTCTCTCCTGACCACCAGGGGGCGACTCCTCTGGTTGTATAGAGTCTATGCTTCATGTGTTGAAGCTGCATTCTCTCTCCTGACCACCAGGGGGCGACTCCTCTGGTTGTATAGAAGTCTATGCTTCATGTGTTAAAGCTGCATTCTCTCTCCTGACCACCAGGGGGCGACTCCTCTGGTTGTATAGAAGTCCATGCTTCATGTGTTACAGCTGCATTCTCTCCTGACCACCAGGGGGCGACTCCTCTGGTTGTATAGAAGTCTATGCTTCATGTGTTAAAGCTGCATTCTCTCTACTGACCACCAGGGGACGACTCCTCTGGTTGTATAGAAGTCTATGCTTCATGTGTTAAAGCTGCATTCTCTCTACTGACCACCAGGGGGCGACTCCTCTGGTTGTATAGATGTCTATGCTTCATGTGATAAAGCTGCATTCTCTCTACTGACCACCAGGGGGCGACTCCTCTGGTTGTATAGAAGTCTATGCTTCATGTGTTAAAGCTGCATTCTCTCTCCTGACCACCAGGGGGCGACTCCTCTGGTTGTATAGAAGTCCATGCTTCATGTGTTAAAGCTGCATTCTCTCTACTGACCACCAGGGGACGACTCCTCTGGTTGTATAGAAGTCTATGCTTCATGTGTTAAAGCTGCATTCTCTCTACTGACCACCAGGGGACGACTCCTCTGGTTGTATAGAAGTCTATGCTTCATGTGTTAAAGCTGCATTCTCTCTACTGACCACCAGGGGACGACTCCTCTGGTTGTATAGAAGTCTATATAAATGACTCTTGATGTATTCCCTCAGTAAACATTGTAAACATGAGTTTATTAAATTATGGTAATTTAGAGTCAACAGACCTGAAAGCAGGGGATGCTTTAGGGCGGGGCTACAAGGTGATTGACAGGTCTCTACTAGAGCCGTATATGGCGTCTCGAAGTCACTTCTTATCAGTCCACATGTGGTCACTTCCTGTTCACTGGTTGCAAAAAAACGTCATAACATCATTCCAAAAACCGATGAGTGATGTCACCACGAATACGTCCACTTTTTATATACAGTTTGTGGATATTATACAGATTATTTTATTAAAGGGACAGTGTGTAGAATTTGGTGGCATTCTGGGCTACTGTAGAAACATGACAGTACAACAAATATATATATATAGATATATGTATATCTATATATATGTATATTTATATATATATATATATATATATATATATATATATGTATAGATATACATCTATATATAGATAGACATCTATTTTATATATACAAGAATAAGACAGGTCTAGAGGGTCTATTTGTTGAGTTACAATCAATTAATGGTTTCCAAATACATAAATATATGTATGGCTTTATAACAGCATTTACAGCAGTATTAACATGTAATCTGATGCCAGGTGTAAACCTAAGCAGAAGATGACAATCAGGATTCTATCAGCTCTGAAGGAGGCGCACTCACATTGTGGTCCAATCTCATTCTTATGAAAAACAAAATGACAGGTTACCTTACTTTGCTTCTTCCTGCCATCCCAAAGCCTACAGACTCCCTCCTCATCAATAAGGGAATAAAAGTCAGCCGTGAGCTCCCAGCAGCGTCCCGTAACGATAAAACACTAAACTGTCACAGGAGTGCACGCTTGATGGAGCTCACAACAGACTTCAGAGAAGTAAGAAGGGCAAGCTGAGATCTGCGAGATGCCGTTCCGTCCTCCCACTTTTACTTATTTGCATTTTAACAGACATAAATTAGAGGAGAAGCCAAATACCAGACACCATAGCCAAGAGCAGTGTCCAAGGGACGGGAAACACAGCGAGGTACATCTAGAAGAGAAACACACTGAGGTACATCTAGAAGAGAAACACACTGAAGTACATCTAGAAGAGAAACACACTGAAGTACATCTAGAAGAGAAACACACTGAAGTACATCTAGTACAGAAACACACTGAGGTACATCTAGAAGAGAAACACACTGAAGTACATCTAGAAGAGAAACACACTGAAGTACATCTAGAAGAGAAACACAGTGAAGTACATCTAGTACAGAAACACAATGAAGTACATCTAGAAGAGAAACACACTGAAGTACATCTAGAAGAGAAACACAGTGAAGTACATCTAGTACAGAAACACACTGAAGTACATCTAGAAGAGAAACACACTGAGGTACATCTAGAAGAGAAACACACTGAAGTACATCTAGTACAGAAACACACTGAGGTACATCTAGAAGAGAAACACACTGAGGTACATCTAGAAGAGAAACACACTGAGGTACATCTAGAAGAGAAACACACTGAGGTACATCTAGAAGAGAAACACACTGAGGTACATCTAGAAGAGAAACACACTGAGGTACATCTAGTACAGAAACACACTGAAGTACATCTAGAAGAGAAACACACTGAGGTACATCTAGAAGAGAAACACACTGAAGTACATCTAGTACAGAAACACACTGAGGTACATCTAGAAGAGAAACACACTGAAGTACATCTAGTACAGAAACACACTGAGGTACATCTAGAAGAGAAACACACTGAGGTACATCTAGAAGAGAAACACACTGAGGTACATCTAGAAGAGAAACACACTGAGGTACATCTAGAAGAGAAACACACTGAGGTACATCTAGAAGAGAAACACACTGAGGTACATCTAGAAGAGAAACACACTGAGGTACATCTAGAAGAGAAACACACTGAAGTACATCTAGTACAGAAACACACTGAAGTACATCTAGTACAGAAACACACTGAGGTACATCTAGTACAGAAACACACTGAGGTACATCTAGAAGAGAAACACACTGAAGTACATCTAGAAGAGAAACACACTGAGGTACATCTAGAACAGAAACACACTGAAGTACATCTAGAAGAGAAACACAGTGAGGTACATCTAGAAGAGAAACACACTGAGGTACATCTAGAAGAGAAACACACTGAGGTACATCTAGAAGAGAAACACACTGAGGTACATCTAGAAGAGAAACACACTAAGGTACATCTAGAAGAGAAACACACTGAGGTACATCTAGAAGAGAAACACACTGAGGTACATCTAGAAGAGAAACACACTGAGGTACATCTAGAAGAGAAACACACTGAAGTACATCTAGTACAGAAACACACTGAAGTACATCTAGTACAGAAACACACTGAGGTACATCTAGTACAGAAACACACTGAAGTACATCTAGTACAGAAACACACTGAGGTACATCTAGTACAGAAACACACTGAGGTACATCTAGAAGAGAAACACACTGAAGTACATCTAGAAGAGAAACACACTGAGGTACATCTAGAACAGAAACACACTGAAGTACATCTAGAAGAGAAACACACTGAGGTACATCTAGAAGAGAAACACACTGAAGTACATCTAGTACAGAAACACACTGAGGTACATCTAGAAAAGAAACACACTGAGGTACATCTAGAAGAGAAACACACTGAGGTACATCTAGAAGAGAAACACACTGAGGTACATCTAGAAGAGAAACACACTGAGGTACATCTAGAAGAGAAACACACTGAAGTACATCTAGAAGACAAACACACTGAAGTACATCTAGAAGAGAAACACACTGAAGTACATCTAGAAGAGAAACACACTGAAGTACATCTAGAAGAGAAACACACTGAAGTACATCTAGAAGAGAAACACACTGAGGTACATCTAGAAGAGAAACACACTGAAGTACATCTAGAAGAGAAACACACTGAGGTACATCTAGTACAGAAACACACTGAGGTACATCTAGAAGAGAAACACACTGAGGTACATCTAGAAGAGAAACACACTGAGGTACATCTAGAAGAGAAACACACTGAGGTACATCTAGTACAGAAACACACTGAGGTACATCTAGAAGAGAAACACACTGAAGTACATCTAGAAGAGAAACACACTGAAGTACATCTAGAAGAGAAACACACTGAAGTACATCTAGAAGAGAAACACACTGAAGTACATCTAGAAGAGAAACACACTGAAGTACATCTAGAAGAGAAACACACTGAAATACATCTAGAAGAGAAACACACTGAGGTACATCTAGAAGAGAAACACACTGAGGTACATCTAGAAGAGAAACACACTGAAGTACATCTAGAAGAGAAACACACTGAAGTACATCTAGAAGAGAAACACACTGAGGTACATCTAGTACAGAATCACACTGAAGTACATCTAGAAGAGAAACACACTGAGGTACATCTAGAAGAGAAACACACTGAGGTACATCTAGAAGAGAAACACACTGAGGTACATCTAGAAGAGAAACACACTGAAGTACATCTAGAAGAGAAACACACTGAGGTACATCTAGAAGAGAAACACACTGAGGTACATCTAGAAGAGAAACACACTGAGGTACATCTAGAAGAGAAACACACTGAGGTACATCTAGAAGAGAAACACACTGAAGTACATCTAGAAGAGAAACACACTGAAGTACATCTAGAAGAGAAACACATTGAGGTACATCTAGTACAGAAACACACTGAGGTACATCTAGAAGAGAAACACACTGAGGTACATCTAGAAGAGAAACACACTGAGGTACATCTAGAAGAGAAACACACTGAGGTACATCTATAAGAGAAACACACTGAAGTACATCTAGAAGAGAAACACACTGAAGTACATCTAGAAGAGAAACACACTGAAGTACATCTAGAAAAGAAACACAGTGAGGTACATCTAGAAAAGAAACACAGTGAGGTACATCTAGAAGAGAAACACACACTCATGCAGGACCATGCTGCCGTACAGACAAGACAGGAAAGGTAGCCAATGGATCATTTATGACTTTATGTGTACTTCTCTCAAAGAACATAAATTGCCTGTGCATGTATTCTAGTCACATTTGCGTGATAATAAGACGTTTAGCACATTCATAGCCTGGCTGAGGTTTTAATTTATACAGAAAATACAACAACAAGGAAGGATAGCGTGCAATTTAACCAAATGTGTCTCGACAGACTGTACAATTCATCTATCCTTAACGTGAAAAGTTATTTGACTGGAAGCATCTTATTATGAAAAGTAATGTTTTAAAGAGTCAACTTTAAAACATTACAACTTTTTAAATGTAGTCAAAGGGAGAGAACGTAGCAACATTTGAGGATGTGGTTACCTGATTATAATTAAAGTAACGTAGTAAAGAATGAAATCGTTTGAGACTCCCCGACAACACGTTGTCATTACTTCACCGTGAAGATGCAACTTTAATAAATTAAGACAAGAACCAACGCTTCTCTGATGCAAAGCACCTGAAACCAGCCTGAGGACACAGGCACACATTTACAAACCCGCCAGCTGCTGATCCGGTTCAACCTGCCTCGAGAACCCAGCACCAGCTAACAAGCAGAGAAGACACTGCATCTGCCTAAATGATTAGGTCATGTTTATCTTAAGAAGATTGGGCTTTTTAAAAAGCTTTTCTTAGCGTCACCCAGTGAGCCTGTTACTTGAACCAGAGTGTTGCATTATGGGTAGAGGTGTTACGCAACTCGGTATGGCAACTGAATTAAACTACCAAACTAAATATGTGCACATTGCAAACGTTACGGTTTTAATGTTGGGATTTCCCACTGTAAAGTACGACCAAATTGCTGACATGACGTGACGCATATTTCTGATGATCGGTATCAACTCTAATTATGCCCAGGACGCCTAGTTTAACCTTCAGGAGTTTTTTCTTTGTGTATAAATCCAACCCACGACTCGCTGAAACATTCTGAAAACATGCTTTTAAAATTCAATGCAGTTTGGATTTCATTTCAAATACAATTATTTCAGTAATGCCTTCATGAAATTCAATCAGATCCTTTAAATATTAAAACCTGAGTCTTTCGTGTCTGTTTCCTCTGGCAGCAATGTCAAAGTCCTCTAAAAGACCCCTAAAGGACCCCTAATGGACCTCTAAAGGACCCCTAGTTTGAACGTGACGTTTGAACGTGAAGTTTGAACGTGAAGTTTGAATGTGAAATTTGAATGTGAAATTTGAATGTGAAGTTTGAATGTGAAGAAGTTTGAATGTGAAGCTTGAATGTGAAGTTTGAATGTGAAGTTTGAATGTGAAGTTTGAATGTGAAGTTTGAATGTGAAGAAGTTTGAATGTGAAGCTTGAATGTGAAGTTTGAATGTGAAGTTTGAACGTGAAGTTTGAATGTGAAGTTTGAATGTGAAATTTGAATGTGAAATTTGAATGTGAAGTTTGAATGTGAAGAAGTTTGAATGTGAAGAAGTTTGAATGTGAAGAAGTTTGAATGTGAAGCTTGAATGTGAAGTTTGAATGTGAAGTTTGAACGTGAAGTTTGAATGTGAAGTTTGAATGTGAAATTTGAATGTGAAATTTGAATGTGAAGTTTGAATGTGAAGAAGTTTGAACGTGAAGTTTGAATGTGAAGTTTGAATGTGAAGTTTGAATGTGAAGTTTGAATGTGAAGAAGTTTGAACGTGAAGTTTGAATGTGAAGTTTGAATGTGAAGAAGTTTGAATGTGAAGTTTGAACGTGAAGTTTGAATGTGAAGTTTGAATGTGAAGTTTGAATGTGAAGTTTGAATGTGAAATTTGAATGTGAAGTTTGAATGTGAAGAAGTTTGAATGTGAAGTTTGAATGTGAAGTTTGAATGTGAAGTTTGAATGTGAAGAAGTTTGAATGTGAAGCTTGAATGTGAAGTTTGAACGTGAAGTTTGAATGTGAAGAAGTTTGAATGTGAAGCTTGAATGTGAAGTTTGAACGTGAAGTTTGAATGTGAAGTTTGAATGTGAAGCTTGAACGTGAAGTTTGAATGTGAAGTTTGAATGTGAAGTTTGAACGTGAAGTTTGAATGTGAAGTTTGAATGTGAAGTTTGAATGTGAAGCTTGAACGTGAAGTTTGAACGTGAAGTTTGAATGTGAAGTTTGAACGTGAAGTTTGAATGTGAAGTTTGAACGTGAAGTTTGAATGTGAAGTTTGAATGTGAAGAAGTTTGAATGTGAAGCTTGAATGTGAAGTTTGAACGTGAAGTTTGAATGTGAAGAAGTTTGAATGTGAAGCTTGAATGTGAAGTTTGAATGTGAAGTTTGAATGTGAAGCTTGAACGTGAAGTTTGAATGTGAAGTTTGAATGTGAAGTTTGAACGTGAAGTTTGAATGTGAAGTTTGAATGTGAAGTTTGAATGTGAAGCTTGAACGTGAAGTTTGAATGTGAAGTTTGAATGTGAAGTTTGAACGTGAAGTTTGAATGTGAAGTTTGAATGTGAAGTTTGAACGTGAAGTTTGAACGTGAAGTTTGAATGTGAAGTTTGAATGTGAAGTTAGAATGTGAAGCTTGAATCTGAAAAAATATCAAACTATAAAATCTGAGCATCCCAGAGTGGAGTTTATAGGAGAATGTTACAGATTTAGTGTTTATTTTTTGTATTGATTTGACTCCTAATAACCACGACTCTTATACAACCAGATCCCTGCTTCCTGCCCAAGTTCTGCATCGGGAACGAGAGAACAAGAAAACTTTGTCTGCTATTGTTTGCAAAAGGCTATGTTTATTGATGATGTTGGCATTCCTTAAAGTTCCTTAATTAGAGAAATGGAGGCGTGGCATCATGTTCAGAGACCACGACTGTGCATTTGGAATGATTCTGAGTGACAGACTGTATAATAAGAATAATTCATAACCTGAACCCGAAACGGCAGTGTGTTATTACTGGCCACTTGCTTCAGCCAATAGGGTGCAGCATTTTTCCTCCACTACTAAACTAACCTCCCTGGGAAGAACACTAAAATACCAGTTGTTCTCTGGTGTCTGCCCCTTTTGGATTTAATCCAATAAAACAAGCTATAAAACGGCAGCAGACTGGCCGTTACAGTGGCTCTCCATCGCCCCTCCAGGTTACAAGTGGTATCACAAGACCTGGCGGCTTCGGTGGATAACTCCACTTTGTCACCTCGTCCCAGGCCGGGGGCGATGTTAGTTCTGAAGTTATGGACATAAACGTTTGCACAGTTTGAAAAGTGATCTTTATGAATCGTCAGACTGTGTGTGTGGATATATTTGAGCCTCTTGGATCTCCGGCACCGGAAAGCCGCTCAATGTCCCAACCCCGACGTCTAAGACGCCGCCGCTGTTTGTCCCCCTGAATGCCACAAGAGAGCCGAATAATTTAGTCTTCCAGCAACAAAGGAGGCACAAAAGAAAAAGAGCGAGAGTGTGTTTGTGTGTGTGTGCGTGTGCGTGTGTGTGTGTGTGTGCGTGTGCGTGTGCGTGTGCGTGTGTGCGTGTGTGTGCGCGTGTGCGTGTGCGTGTGCGCGTGCGCGTGTGTGTGTGCGTGTGCGTGCGTGTGTGTGTGCGCGTGTGCGCGTGCGCGTGCGCGTGTGTGTGTGCGTGTGCGTGTGCGCGTGCGCGTGTGTGTGTGCGTGTGCGTGTGTGTGTGTGTGTGTGCGAGGGGTGGGGGTGGGAAGAAGTGTGTCTGGCTTGCCGTCCTTCAACAATGCAGCTGCCTCCCAATCTGTCCTCCTGTGACGGGAGTATTGTTCTCACGGCCCGAGCAGCGTGCACAGACGGAGGCTGGGGCCCGTTCAGCCCCCCCCACCCCGACACACACACACACACACACACACACGGTAGTAGTCACACCAGCCCCGGTCACTGGTTTCCAGACAGAGTCTTTGAGGAGTCAGCAGAAATATGACAGTGACACAGCAGGTGTGAATCAGCCCGTCAGGTTCTGCTGTGTGTGAGAACCTGAACGAATATTATTAATAGTATTTTAAACGACTTTAATGAGGTGAAACAAGCCCAAATAAACTAAACATGGAGAAATACATATATATTGATCAGATGAGTTATTAATTTCAAGCAAACTATTATTTTCCTATGATGTTGATTAGAACACCCACTTATTACCAAATACTTCTGAAAGCTCCTGAAATATTACAAATAACTCTGAGTGTAATGGTCTGTAGTGACATTAATGTACAGATTAATATCTGTGAAATTAACAAAAGTTTATCACAAAGAAATTGTATCAAAGTACAGAAAGAAATGTGCATATGCAGTAGTGTACAGCTGTCCTTGTATGTCCTTATAAATATGTCAATAGAAACCATAGAAAACATAACAAGCCTCAAATCGCTGGTTTATTGTAAACTCAGCATCGTACATTCAACAACCTTTCTGTAAAACAAGATATTTAGAGTTTAAACATCATTCATAAGGAATTCTGACCTCTGGGTCACAGACTTAACGTGTGACATTTTGTTTTGGTTATCTCTATGTTTTACAGAAAACCACCCGGATAATAAAGATACTCCCTTTAGTTAAAAACTAAAGTAAAGGAAATGAAGCCACTTGCCAGGTTCTCGGTTCCACATCCGCACGAAGATATTATACAAAGAGCATAACTCAACTAGCAAATCATTTCTGTAGGGGGAGGGAGCAGATGCTGCAGCCTCCACCTCAGTGACCCAGCCAGCCTGCACTGTGTGTATCTCTGTTGTGTCATGATCAGGGGGGTGCACAGAGGGATGAGCTCCCCCGAGGCCAGACCCTGACCAGCCCCTCGGGGCCGCCGCATGGCTGCCATTTGCTGGGCCGCCGCGCCCGGCAGTGAGCCGGTCTGCCACACCAGAGACCGGCTGGGAGGGGGACAAAGGGGGTGTCGAGGGTTGGGGGGTGGGCAGCCGGGGGGCAACAGATGCCTGCTGAAGCCACAGGGGACCTCCCTGAAAGCGTCTTCCTCCTCCTCCTCCACCCCCCTCGTCCTGCAACTGGTGGTGTCCGTATTCACCCACGGTGACACATCTCACCACTGTCTGTCATGTGACCCGAGGGGTCTCACTTTCACCTCGGAGACGCTCATCTGGTCCTCAGCAGCCAGAAGTCTCAAGGTATTACACAACATTGTCTTTATGGTTATGAATGAATCAGCATGAGGTTGAACTACATTCATGGTACTGCGGGGGAACCAAACCAAAGGAATTCCGAGAGAATTCGGATGAAACCCTCACACACTTCTGCCTGTCTCTGGGTGTGTATCTGATGCCTTCTGACTGTCTCTGGGTGTGTATCTGATGCCTTCTGCCTGTCTCTGGCTGTGTATCTGATGCCTTCTGCCTGTCTCTGGGTGTGTATCTGATGCCTTCTGCCTGTCTCTGGGTGTGTATCTGATGCCTTCTGCCTGTCTCTGGGTGTGTATCTGATGCCTTCTGCCTGTCTCTGGCTGTGTATCTGATGCCTTCTGCCTGTCTCTGGCTGTGTATCTGATGCCTTCTGACTGTCTCTGGGTGTGTATCTGATGCCTTCTGCCTGTCTCTGGGTGTGTATCTGATGCCTTCTGCCTGTCTCTGGGTGTGTATCTGATGCCTTCTGCCTGTCTCTGGCTGTGTATCTGATGCCTTCTGCCTGTCTCTGGGTGTGTATCTGATGCCTTCTGCCTGTCTCTGGGTGTGTATCTGATGCCTTCTGCCTGTCTCTGGGTGTGTATCTGATGCCTTCTGACTGTCTCTGGGTGTGTATCTGATGCCTTCTGCCTGTCTCTGGGTGTGTATCTGATGCCTTCTGACTGTCTCTGGGTGTGTATCTGATGCCTTCTGCCTGTCTCTGGCTGTGTATCTGATGCCTTCTGACTGTCTCTGGGTGTGTATCTGATGCCTTCTGCCTGTCTCTGGGTGTGTATCTGATGCCTTCTGCCTGTCTCTGGCTGTGTATCTGATGCCTTCTGCCTGTCTCTGGCTGTGTATCTGATGCCTTCTGCCTGTCTCTGGCTGTGTATCTGATGCCTTCTTGTATCTGTACTGAACCTTCCTCACAAAAAGGAATCGTCAATCCAAGTGATGCCGATTGAGATGTGAACGTGGTGCTGGACTCTTCTTTCAGCAGCATTGTCTACATGTACAACAGCTCTGAAGTCAAAAGAACACAATCATTTGAACTTTGTAACTTTCTTTGTCCGGCCAACTCTTTCTCTCTTTCCACAACTCTTGCTTTTAAACCGATTACTGAGTTGAGTACAAACAACAGATTTCATCTGATGAAATAAAGACAGCACTTACCACACAGCTCCGAGAAAAGCAGCAAGGCAGCAAACCGTCCAGAGAGTCCTCCACGTTCTCTCCTGAAGCGCTGCCTCCGGTCCTCCCACAGCACAGTCAGAAGCGCTGGTACATTGAGCCGGGAGGGATTCTCAAGGAAAAAGATAAACCTCAGTATCCAATCTCCAGTATCCAGTCTCTAACGACTTGGAGAAAGTACAGATGTCAATCCAAAGTAGGTCTCCTGGGTGAGCAGCAATCCTCCAAGTTCCTTCTGTTTTTGGTTGAGAAGCAGAGTGCGGTGTTGAGGCTGCCGGTTCCGCCGTGTGACTGACAACAGATGGAGTGTGAGGCATCAATCATCCTCCTCCTCCTCCTCCTCACTGCCTCCTGACCAATACCAACGCAGAGATCTGACACACGTCTCACTTTCCTGTCTTCAGCCAGAGATTTTTCTGTGTACTCCCCAATCACCCACCTCTCCACCAATAGGAAGGGACATGAAGATAAGATAGGATATCTACACCCCCTTCAACCCCCCTTCCCACCCAAAACCTCACAGACGCAAACACACACCACCAGCCCATCCGGCAGGCTTGAGCCATGAATGGACGAGAAGGCGTGAGTTGACAATGGTGGGGAGGGGGACACAAAGGAGGGCCCTCGACGGGCAGCTGCACACACACTCACCATGCTCAGGGCCATTATACACACACACAAACACACACGCACACACACACACACACACAGTTACATGAGGAGAAAGAGAGTGAGTGAAAACCCAGAATTGAGCCCTGCGGAACACCTGGCTCACTGGGGACGGCTGCCGCCTTCGACCTTTGTTTCATGGGTGGGGGATTGGCTTGACTCAGACAATGAGACGAATTATGTTAAAAGTAGTGTGTGCTCCCAAAATGGGAGTAAGGAGTGTGTGTGTGTGTGTGTGTGTGTGTGTGTGTGTGTGTGTGTGTGTGTGTGTGTTTGTGTGTGTGTGTGTGTGTACATATGTCTGAAGGAAAGTTAGCAGGTGGGGAAGGAAGCTGTGAAGGGAAAAAGCTTTCGAACTAACAAGAGGCAGAAAAGGAAAAGAGTAGGGAAAAAGAGAAAAGGAGGTAAAGAAAAAGAGTATGCCTTTATTGGTTGGACAAAATGGTGGCGTCTTTTCAAAGGCCTCAGATTGTGAGGAGGGGTTTTACTTATTGGCTCAGATGAGGTCAGAAACAAAGACTGACTGCCTGTCAAGCTGGACTTAAACAGTTCCAGTGACCATCAGAGAGGAGGAGGTGGATTATTGTACCAGACCATCAAAACAGGATTCACCCTTCAGTGGAGAAGTGTACGGAGCGAAGAGTGAACACAAGACGAATCCTTTTGCTATCATGGTAATATTAGTGTAAATGAAGACCATCAAGTAAACCACAGAGCATTACTTTACTGAAGGAGAGGTGTTCTTCCATTTCAGCGTTAAAGATCTAAATCTTAAACAGAGAATTTGTTTGTTTTTAAAATATATTAATAGATTAACGGACCGTTATTGATCCTGATCCGTTCTTCCCCCCTTCCAGTCTATCATTAACCATCACAGAGTAAATAAAGTGTTCTCCTCCAGTCTCCAGTGGAACATGTGATCAATAGATAATGTTCTCCCTCTCAGATGGTATTTATCAGATCGATCTCAGTTTGTATTTGTAAACTATGAAGCCTCAATGACCACCAACGTTAATCACGGAGTTCCACAAGGTTCTGTGCTTGGACCAATTTTATTTACCTTATATATGCTTCCGTTGGGCAACATTATCAGAAAACTCTATAAACTTTCATTGCTATGCAGACGATACTCAATTATATCTATCGATCAAACCAGAGGAGACCAACCAGCTCGTTAAACTTCAAGAATGTCTTAAAGACATAAAAACATGGATGACCTGCAACTTCCTAATGTTAAACTCAGACAAAACTGAAGTTATTTTACTGGCCCTGAACACCTCAGAGATCAATGATCTGGTGATGTGGTTTCTGTAGATGGCATTGCCCTGGCATCCAACACCACTGTAAAGAATCTCTAGTTATCTTTGACCGAGACTTGTCCTTTAACTCCCACGTTAAGCAAATCTCAAGGATTGCATTTTTTCATCTACGTAACATTTAAAAAATCAGGCACATCTTGTCTCAAAAAGATGCAGAAAAGCTGGTTCACGTGTTTGTTACTTCCAGACTAGATTACTGCAACTCCTTATTATCAGGCTGCTCTAATAAGTCTCTTAAATCCCTCCAGTTGATCCAGAATGCTGCAGCTCGTGTACTCACAAAAACTAAGAAAAGAGATCACATGACTCCTGTATTAGCTGCTCTGCACTGGCTCCCTGTAAAATCAAGAATCACATTTAAAATTCTTCTCCTCACCTACAAAGCCTTGATTGGTGATGCACCATCATATCTTAAGGAGCTTGTAGTACCATATTGCCCCACTAGAGAGCTGCTCACTAAATGCGGGGCTACTTGTGGTTCCTAGAGTCCTAAAAAGTAGGATGGGAGCCAGAGCCTTCAGTTATCAAGCTCCTCTTTTATGGAACCAGCTTCCACTTTCAGTCCTGGAGGCAGACACAGTCACCTCATTCAAGAATAGACTTAAGACTTTCCTCTTTAATAGTGCTTATAGTTAGGGCTGAATCAGGTTTGCCCTGGTCCAGCCCCTTGATATGCTGCTATAGGCTTATAGGATGCTGGGGGATGTTTTAGGATACACTGAGCACCTATCTCCTCTTCTCTCTCTCCTTATGGATGAATTTACATCTCTCCATTGCACCTTATTAACTCTGCTTCCTCCCCGGAGTCGTTGTGACTTCACGTCTCATAGGGTCCATTGGACCTGGAGGTGTCTGATGCTGGTGAGCCGGCCTCCCATTGGCCCTGCTGATGCCCCGCCCCCCCTCCTCTCTACCTCCTTCTGTTTCATGGATTGGAGTTCCATTCATACATTGTCATATTCATGTAATGTGTTTATGTAACTCTGTAACTCTGTTCATCTGGTCACATGACATCTATTCTTCTGTCCATCCGGGGAGAGGGATCCTCCTCTGTTGCTCTCCTGAAGGGTTCTTACCTTTTTTAGGAGTTTTTCCTGACCCGATGTGAGGTCAAAGGTCAGGGATGTCGTATGTGTACAGATTGTAAAGCCCTCTGAGGCAAATTCGTAGTTTGTGATATTGGGCTATACAAAATAAACTGAATTTAATTGAATTGAATCAGTAAACCATGTGATCATGCCATCATGATGTTTCTCTAGTCTCTGATCATGTGACTTTGTAAACACCCAATCAGTGTTTAGACCAACAGGAGGAGAGCTAGTAACGTTAGCTTGTAGTGTTTAGCAGCATCAGTGAACATGAGTACTGGTTGAAGGAAAATTATAACGTTCTCATGATGCGTTCAGGTGTAATCTCGTAAAATGTAGTGTTGGTGATGAACTAGATTAAATCCAGATGAATTATTATGTTTAACTTCCTAAAGCTCTGAGCACATTATTCCACTTCATTAACACCAAGAATGAGGATAAAAGTAATATATTTTATTTACTGAGAAGGAGTGACATCTGCTTTATGGTCTGTTTGACTTTAAATGACAATAATTTAATGAAGACTTCAAACCATAAACTCATGTTTACAATGTTTACTGAGGGAATAAATCAAGAGTCATTTATATAGACCTCTATACAACCAGAGGAGTCGCCCCTGGTGGTCAGGAGATAGAATGCAGCTTTAACACATGAAGCATAGACATCTATACAACCAGAGGAGTCGCCCCTGGTGGTCAGGAGATAGAATGCAGCTTTAACACATGAAGCAGAGACTTCTATACAACCAGAGGAGTCGCCCCCTGGTGGTCAGGAGAGAGAATGCAGCTTTAACACATGACCTCTATACAACCAGAGGAGTCGCCTCCTGGTGGTCAGTAGAGAGAATGCAGCTTTAACACATGACTTCTATACAACCAGAGGAGTCGCCCCCTGGTGGTCAGGAGAGAGAATGCAGCTTTATCACATGACTTCTATACAACCAGAGGAGTCGCCCCCTGGTGGTCTGGAGAGAGAATGGCGCTTTAACACATGAAGCATAGACTTCTATACAACCAGAGGAGTAGCCCCCTGGTGGTCAGGAGAGAGAATGCAGCTTTAACACATGAAGCATAGACTTCTATACAACCAGAGGAGTCGCCCCCTGGTGGTCAGGAGAGAGAATGCAGCTTTAACACATGAGCATAGACTTCTATACAACCAGAGGAGTCGCCCCCTGGTGGTCAGAAGAGAGAATGCAGCTTTAACACATGAAGCATAGACTTCTATACAACCAGAGGAGTCGCCCCCTGGTGGTCAGGAGAGAGAATGCAGCTTTAACACATGAAGCATAGACTTCTATACAACCAGAGGAGTCGCCCCCTGGTGGTCAGGAGAGAGAATGCAGCTTTAACACATGAAGCATAGACTTCTATACAACCAGAGGAGTCGCCCCCTGGTGGTCAGTAGAGAGAATGCAGCTTTAACACATATTAATAGTTTATATTCACTTTAAATAACCGAAGGTGGAAGTCTGATCCTGACAAATATCTTTTCACACCATTCACAGCTCTTCTTTTGTCTCATTAGTGACATTGAATTGATATAAGTGTGTGTGTGTGTGTGTGTGTGTGTTTGTGTGTGTGTGTGTGTGTGTGTGTGTTTGTGTCTTTGTGTTTGTGTGTGCACCAAGCCAGTCTAAAGCCACAACATTGATCTCATCAGGGTGGAGCACTATCTTAAAGTTGTTGCAGTAAATGTCATCAGCGCTCTAGAGCTCAATCGATTAATATCCCAGATGAGATAACTTCCCACATCATCGTGTTAGACTCAGACCCCCCCCCCCCCCCCCCCCCCCCCCCCCCTCCCCTCTGTGACTTGCAGTGACTCCTTAATTGCGGCTCAGCTGACAGGTTTCCCCCTCTGGGAGCAGGAGCCATGTGGACCATCTGCTTGTAGTTGCAGGGTGAACAGGTGTCCCACTCCCCGCTGCCGGCCTGCACGTAACAGAGGCTCCTGAACGCAGCACGGCTCGCCGCTGTGTAGCTGCATTTACTGTTGGACCCGTGTGACTTTCCTGCCTCGAACTATAGAGAAAGTAAAAGCCTGCTATTGCAGTTTAATATTTTATAATGTTTTTTATTAACTTTCTACCACATAATCTAAAATTTAAATCATCATGGATTATGTTTCTTAAATTAATCAATTCTGAGGGGAAATTCTTCATTGGATTAGAACATTTCTGACTCAAAGTTGAGTCAACTTTTTTGGGATTTGAGAAAGTCCAGACCTAATTATTTGATATAATGACGTAGAATTCCTATTTTTACAAAATATTCAAGTGTGACTAGTTTTTGGAGAAAGATATATGTACGATTTTTATATGTACATGTTAGACTGTGCTGTTTAGTTGTAATGTTACATTGTTATGTTATTATGTTATATTGTTTACGTTACATTGTTAAGTTGTTATATTACATTGTTACATTACATTGCTACGTTGTTACGTTACATTACATTTTTACGTTGTTACATTACGTTGTAACGTCACGTTGTAACGTCACATTGTAACGTCACATTGTAATGTCATATTGTAACGTCACATTGTAACGTCACATTGTAACGTCACATTGTAACGTCACATTGTAACGTCACATTGTAACGTCACATTGTTACATCACATTGTTACGTTACATTGTTATGTGACATTATTTTGTTATTGCTACGTTGTTAAGTTACGTTGTTACGTCACATTGTTACGTCACGTTGTTACGTCACGTTGTTACGTTACGTTGTTACGTCACGTTGTTACGTCACGTTGTTACGTCACGTTGTTACATCACGTTGTTACGTCACGTTTTTACGTCACATTGTTAAGTCACATTGTTACGTCACATTCCTACGTCACATTCCTACGTCATATTGTATTATGTTGTTATGTTACATTGTTGTTAAATTGCTACGTGACATTGCTACGTGACATTGTTACATCACATTGTTACGTCACGTTGTTACGTCACGTTGTTACGTCACGTTGTTACGTCACGTTGTTACGTCACATTGTTACATCACATTGTTACATCAGATTGTTACGTCACATTGTTACGTCACATTGTTACGTCACATTGTTACGTCACATTGTTACATCACATTGTTACGTCACATTCCTACGTCATATTGTATTATGTTGTTATGTTACATTGTTATGTTAAATTGCTACGTGACATTGTTACGTCACATTGTTACGTCACATTGTTACGTCACATTCCTACGTCATATTGTATTATGTTGTTATGTTACATTGTTATGTTAAATTGCTACGTGACATTGCTACGTGACATTGTTACATCACATTGTTACGTCACATTGTTACGTCACATTGTTACGTCACATTGTTACGTCACATTGTTACATCACATTGTTACGTCACATTGTTACGTCACATTGCTACGTCACATTGCTACGTCACATTGCTACGTCACATTGTTACATTATATTGTATTTTATGTTATTATTTCTATTTAAACACAAACGTGTTTTTTTTCTGAGTTGTTTTGTTGCCTAAACTTAGCCGTGGGTTATTGTACGTTTCAGCAATCGTTATTTGAGGCTGATGTGAGACATATTTATGAAACGTAATTTAGCATCAGACCAACCGGGTAGGTCAGGTACTCTGATACTGACACGCCCCCCTTTCAAACAACCTCCATGTCAACGTAACTGAGGGGTTCTGTTGCCTAAACCTGACAGAACAACAGACTGTCGTTAGGTCAGTTGTAAACCTTTTCACACAGACTGGAGTCATCCAACTGAGTGACATGGAACAGCTCACCAACAGAAGGAAGAGAAGCTGTAAAGACAATGAATGAGTGAGTGTCAGTAAAGAACCAAGAACCAAGAACCAAGAACCAAGAACCACAGCCCACCGGCTCATCACAGACCGGGCACCGGGGATTAGTCTGGCCCCTTAACATGGCCTGAGAGGGGGATGCTGGGAGAGGAAGAGGCAGTCCAGCTGCTATCATCCACAGACACATGCTTCTACCTATGGCTAGAGTAGTGTGTGTGTGTGTGTGTGTGTGTGTGTGTGTGTGTAGAGGGGGATGGGACAGGGTCACACTTTGAAGGTACAAAAGGTTGGCCTTAGGCCCAGTGCCCTCTGGGTCACTTAAGGAGGCAGCATGAAAACATGTGTGCGTGCGCACACACACACACACACACATACACACACACACACACACACACACACACACACCACCTGCTGTTCACGCAGGCTCGTGTTTGGTGTAATGAAGATGGAGTGATTCAGCATCCACACAAAGCCGGACACATAGCTGAGATTGAGCACATAACTCTGAACAATAAAAGTCGACAGCATCTTTGGAATTCTCCACGAGGAACTAAAATGATTTTCAGTCAGAAACCAGAAGAACATCAGAGAGAAGTAGATAATCCATAATGTTAGATAATCGATTAGTAAATTGACAGAAACTATTTTGTCATTTTATATGCATAAATGTGTCTTTGGCCTTTTGACATTATCTGCTTTTCTCTGATTTATTTCCCAATGAAGTGAAATATCTTTGGGTTACGAACGGATAAAACACAATTTCTTAATTTTTACAGAGCAAACAATTAGTGGATTGTTCCTTGAAAAATAATCTGCAGATTAGTCGATGATGAGAATAATCAACATGATGTGTTTTGAGGGATAATCTGTCATGTCCAGGAAACTGTGATGTTAAATTAATCAGTTGTGTGTCTTGTGTCCATGTTGTCTCGTGATTTCCTGTTTTATTGTGAAAGTCAACTCTCCTCTTGTTTCAGGCAACTTGTTCCTCCCCCTGTGTGTTTCCCCTCTGGTCTGATTGGCTGCCTCGCTCCTGATTGTTTCCACCTGTGCCCTCCCCCTGTGTGTGTGTGTGTGTGTGTGTGTGTGTGTGTGTGTGTGTGTGTGTGTGTGTGTGTGTGTGTGTGTGTGTGTGTGTGTGTGTGTGTGTGGACATCCACCCCTCCTTTCTTTTCAGAGGGCGCGTGCTACTTCTGCTGACACATTTACACACTCTTATGTCGGGGGTGCATCAGCAGGGCCAACGCAGGAGACAGGAGGAACAGCAATGGAGGCATTTCATATTCACTTATCTTACTTGATCTTAGCGTCTCTTATTTGATGTTATGATTTGCATTGAAGATATAACTGTAAAATATAATGCAGATGTTGCCACTTATGAAAGATATATGGCACAATAAGGGGCTCACTTCTCATATCTTCTCAGCCTGAATAAAAACACAAATAAATGCTCTGTCACATGACCACTGATTCAAAACTAAAACACCTTACTTATGGGGTTATAGATATGTCTCCCTCTACTGGATAAATGTTGCCACAATTGTTAAGTTCAGCAAATTCTTCAATAATAATAGATTTGAGTTTATTCCCCCAAACGTACTTTATACTTTTTATGTGAAAACAACTATAATCTACATCATATTACAATAACAATAAGGACGACAAACAATAAGCCATGAGCAACATTTGTGGCATTTATTTTATTAATAATTCCTAATTTTAATGTTGGAAAAAAACAAACGTTTACAACAGATACAAAGAAACTGCTACTAGTCCAATGACATCCAATCACAATACTAAATTTAAAAAGTTCATAACAAAAGAGTACATTTTAAAAACACAAACGGTATCAGAATATGAATAAAGTCTACATTCAGTCAGAAATCTGCAGCTTCTGCATCTCTGTAGGTCCTGCATCTCTAAAGGTCTTGTATATCTATAAGCATTGCATCTCTGTAGGTCCTGCATCTCTAAAGGTCTTGTATATCTGTATGTATTGCATCTCTGTAGGTCCTGCATCTCTAAAGGTCTTGTATATCTGTATGTATTGCATCTCTGTAGGTCCTGCATCTCTAAAGGTCTTGTATATCTGTAAGCATTGCATCTCTGTAGGTTCTGCATCTCTAAAGGTCTTGTATATCTGTATGTATTGCATCTCTGTAGGTCCTGCATCTCTAAAGGTCTTGTATATCTATAAGCATTGCATCTCTGTAGGTTCTGCATCTCTAAAGGTCTTGTATATCTGTATGTATTGCATCTCTGTAGGTTCTGCATCTCTAAAGGTCTTGTATATCTGTATGTATTGCATCTCTGTAGGTCCTGCATCTCTAAAGGTCTTGTATCTCTGTATGTATTGCATCTCTGTAGGTCCTGCATCTCTAAAGGTCTTGTATATCTGTAAGCATTGCATCTCTGTAGGTCCTGCATCTCTAAAGGTCTTGCATATCTGTAAACATTGCATCTCTGTAGGTCCTGCATCTCTAAAGGTCTTGCATATCTGTAAGCATTGCATCTCTGTAGGTCCTGCATCTCTAAAGGTCTTGTATATCTATAAGCATTGCATCTCTGTAGGTCCTGCATCTCTAAAGGTCTTGCATATCTGTAAGCATTGCATCTCTGTAGGTCCTGCATCTCTAAAGGTCTTGTATATATGTAGGTCCTGCATCTCTGTAGGTCCTGCATCTCTAAATGTCTTGTATTTCTGTATGTATTGTATCTCTTTAGGTCCTGCATCTCTGTAAATCCTGCATCTCTAAAGGTCTGGTATCTCTGTATGTCTTGCATCTCTAAAGGTCCTGCATTTCTGTAAGTCCTGCATCTCGAAAGGTTTTGTATATCTGTAGGTCTTGCATCTCTGAAGGTCCTGCATATGTGTACGTTCTGCATCTCTAAAGGTCTTGTATCTCTGTATGTATTGCATCTCTGTAGGTCCTGCATCTCTAAAGGTCCTGCATATGTGTACATTCTGCATCTCTAAAGGTTTTGTATATCTGTAGGTCTTGCATCTCTGAAGGTCCTGCATATGTGTACGTTCTGCATCTCTAAAGGTCTTGTATTTCTGTATGTCTTGCATCTCTAAAGGTCCTGCATTTCTGTAAGTACTGCATCTCGAAAGGTTTTGTATATCTGTAGGTCTTGCATCTCTGAAGGTCCTGCATATGTGTACGTTCTGCATCTCTAAAGGTCTTGTATCTCTGTATGTATTGCATCTCTGTAGGTCCTGCATCTCTAAAGGTCCTGCATATGTGTACATTCTGCATCTCTAAAGGTCTTGTATCTCTGTATGTATTGCATCTCTGTAGGTCCTGCATCTCTAAATGTATTGTATATCTGGAGGACTTGCATCTCTGAAGGTCCTGCATATGTGTACATTCTGCATCTCTAAAGGTCTTGTTTCTCCATAGGTCTTGCATTGTTTAAGGTTGTGCATCTCTGTAGGTCTTGTACCTCTTAAGGTCTTGTGTCTCTAAAGGTCTTGTATCTCTTAAGGTCTTGTATCTAGGTTGTCTATCTCTGTAGTATGTGCATCCCTGTAGCTACTGCATCTTTATAAAACGTTTTGCCAGATGTTTAGATGTTTAATTTGGTTTATTTTATTTTTCCCCACACTTTCTTTAACCTAGAGTAAATAAATGACTGTATTAGCATAATTTAAAAAGTAAACATAACTGGAGTGTCTGGCTCCTTTAATTGCACATGCTACATATCATTCCAGAAAGGCCAGTAAATCAACCAGGGCTTCAAATAACAGCAGATTGTGGACATCTTTTTGCAGGTGTGGCCGGCATCAGGTATCTCACTCTCTTCCAGAAGCGTGAGTTCCTGGTGCCGGCGCCCCGTGAGCCCTCGGGCCACCTGATGGGGGCATTCTTGAGAATCAGATGCTGTAGGCCGGCGGGAAGGTGTGTGTATCCTTGTGGGCCCTGATCCCCCAGCTGGATCAGAATCACACTCATTTCTCTCTGCAGCAGCACGTGGTGGAGCCCCACCTGGAAAATGATCAAGACATTTATATTTTAACTCCTGGATGTTTTAGTTGGATATATATTGTTCCCTGGAGAAGCTGCAACAACTAGTTTTTGTGGCAGTTATATTCTGATCATTGTTTAATTATACCTTTGATCAATGTTGTTATTATTTCATCTTATTTCAAGAGTTTTAGCCTGTTTGGCAACTTGTGGGTTTAACATCTGGATTGACACAGGACATTAAAGTCCTGGCTCAAGAGTGTGAGTGAAAACAGCCAGATTTTATGTTGTTTGCCTTTTATTTAAAACTTGAAGTGACAGTGATAAGGAAAGAGGGGACAGCATGCAGCAAAAGACTGTGGGTCTGATTCCCAGACTCAGACTTGGTACCTTGATGTTTATCACTTTACAAAGTTTAAAAGGGAACTTAACTTTCATTAAAAACTGCCACACGTTGCAGCCAAAATAAGATGTAATGACTACCTGCGATCGGACTCCTACCTGCCAGTCAAACCCTCCTATCTCTGGGTTTTGGGGTGAGACGGAATGCTGGTCTGAGCTCTCTGACTCTGATCCTGAACCAGGGGTGAGGATGACCATCAGCCTCCTGCTCTGCTTCATGCGGTCCTCCACCAGCTCCAGGCGATCTGCGGGGCAGACAAAGTACTGGTGTGAAAGTGAGTAAGTTAGCCTGTATGGGATAGTGGTGTTTTCATGTTGACCTTTCCTGTGGGTTTATCCGTATTTGTCTCAAAAACAACAGCAAAAGAATGCATTAAATGACCACCTTCCCCGGGTACGTCGTCCCTCCCGTGGATGAAGAGTCGATATCCGCACTTGTCCTCGAGGACGGAGGGCAAGATCTTGGCTACAAAGTGACCGAGCGTGTCCTCTGTGACCTTGTCCGGGCTCTGCATTTGGTAGACCACGTAGGCGTCAAACAGCCTCCCATCTGGGAAATACAGACACATTCAAGAAGCTGTCTTTTATAAACCAATGTATTTAGTTTGCATGAGATCATTATGACATAACACAGCCTGGCCCTCCACGGCCGACGTGAACCTAAATATGAGTTCAAGCTTTTTAAGGAGCGGTCGCCAACACAGGAACAAGGATGTCTCACAAACAATTCCTCTCTGGTTAGACAATCCGTCTGACTCATGGTCACCCAGTTGGTGCTTATTATGCCTGTCAGGTTGTTTTACTTCAGCAAAGATCGGTGGGGTTGAAAGAGTGCAGCCTGGTGGGAAGTTCATTGAATTTATTCTTTATTCTACTGATAGAAGAAAGGAACTCAACATGCCCAAACTTGTCCTCTAAGTGGTGCAGTATGAAAGAAAGTCTGACATGCATACAAATGTGGATCTTTTGTGCAAAAAAAGGGGAGTACGGTGGCCTAGACAGCTCAGCGCACTGCAATCAAACATGCAAAGATATTCATATATTAGAGCAATAATAAGCAAAAGGCTAACACCAGGTGAACAGCATCTGAATCGTTCCTTGTTTCTTAAGTTTCAGTGCGGTGATCTCTCTCTTGACCACCAGGGGGCGACTCCTCTGGTTGTATAGAAGTCTATGCTTCATGTGTTAAAGCTGCATTCTCTCTCCTGACCACCAGGGGGCGACTCCTCTGGTTGTATAGAAGTCTATGCTTCATGTGTTAAAGCTGCATTCTCTCTCCTGACCACCAGGGGGCGACTCCTCTGGTTGTATAGAAGTCTATGCTTCATGTGTTAAAGCTGCATTCTCTCTCCTGACCACCAGGGGGTGACTCCTCTGGTTGTATAGAAGTCTACGCTTCATGTGTTAAAGCTGCATTCTCTCTCCTGACCACCAGAGGGCGACTCCTCTGGTTGTATAGAAGTCTACGCTTCATGTGTTAAAGCTGCATTCTCTCTCCTGACCACCAGGGGGCGACTCCTCTGGTTGTATAGAAGTCTATGCTTCATGTGTTAAACTTCATTCTCTCTCCTGACCACAAGGGGGCGACTCCTCTGGTTGTATAGAAGTCTATGCTTCATGTGTTAAAGCTGCATTCTCTCTCCTGACCACCAGGGGGCGACTCCTCTGGTTGTATAGAAGTCTATATAAATGACTCTACTTCTCTTGATTTATTCCCTCAGTAAACATTGTAAACATTAGTTTTTGGTCTCAATCTCTAGTTTCAAGTCTTCTTCAATACAGCGTGATGTTCATTTAGTAAATTATGTTTATTTAGAGTAAAACAGACCATAAAGCAGGGGATGCTTTAGGGGCGGGGCTACAAGGTGATTGACAGGTCTCTTCCAAAGTGTCTATCTTCCTTACCTTTATCGCAACAACTGAATGGGAAGCAGGGTCTGAAGAAGAGAACGAGTTCGATTGCGAAGCACTTGACCAGCATGGCGGCGAACACACAGAAAATCAACACACACACTCCTCCAACGAACAGTGGGACTATTGTTTCTGGAAAACAAACGCAATGTCCGTATCACAAAAACTACTCTTTTCAATGAACAAGAATTCCCCGTGAGGCCAAAGTCTGATATCGTCATACTCATCACTGACCTCTCCGCTTCAGATTTAAAGAGACAGACTCCAGCTTGTACATGCCCTGGCCTCTGCATTCAAATGTAGCTTTGAAATCCTGAGCGGACACTTTGTCGATGGTCAGGATTGCAGTGGAGATGGTGGTGCTTGAAGGTCTCAGGTTGACTCTGACCAAGAGAAGAGTTTGGTCCATTCAAGAAAAGATCATCATGGACTAAAGAGACTGAAGTGATTCATTGAAGCCAACCAGAGCAAGGGAATGCTGTTGTACGAACGTTTATGGATCCTAGAGGATTGGTTGTCCACTTTAACAACACTGGACCAGTTGAAAAATTGGGGGAAAGTAATAATAACAATAATTGTACTTTTATGGCACTTTTGCCATATAAGTACATAGATGTATATATTCATATAAGTAAGTAAAATGTGGATAGGTAAGTAATCTAATACAAAACAGGGGGAAATAACCACATAAAAAGATAACACGTAATTATTAAAAATGCTGTCATATAAAACAGAAAGCCAATAATAATAAATAATGCATTCTATTTGTAAGGCACTCTTCATTCAATAATATCAGAGTGCCACAGAGTCAGTACATAGTTAAAACTAACTATAATAAAAAAAGGAATAGTTGCAAGTCATAAAACTCAACTCAAAGTCATAAACGCCTTCCTGAATAAAAAGGTTTTCAGGCCAGTCTTAAAGAGTCCAGGGTCTGTGCTGCCCTCAGGTGGTCAGGGAGACTGGTCCATAAGCAAAAGGTCTTAAAGAGTCCAGGGTCTGTGTTGCCCTTAGGTGGTCAGGGAGACTGGTCCATAAGCAAAAGGTCTTAAAGAGTCCAGGGTCTGTGTTGCCCTTATGTGGTCAGGGAGACTGGTCCATAAGCAAAAGGTCTTAAAGAGTCCAGGGTCTGTGTTGCCCTTAGGTGGTCAGGGAGACTGGTCCATAGGCAAAAGGTCTTAAAGAGTCCAGGGTCTGTGTTGCCCTTAGGTGGTCAGGGAGACTGGTCCATAGGCAAAAGGTCTTAAAGAGTCCAGTGTCTGTGCTGCCCTCAGGTGGTCAGGGAGACTGGTCCATAAGCAAAAGGTCTTAAAGAGTCAGGGTCTGTGTTGCCCTTAGGTGGTCAGGGAGACTGGTCCATAAGCAAAAGGTCTTAAAGAGTCCAGGGTCTGTGTTGCCCTTAGGTGGTCAGGGAGACTGGTCCATAAGCAAAAGGTATTAAAGAGTCCAGGGTCTGTGTTGCCCTCAGGTGGTCAGGGAGACTGGTCCATAAGCAAAAGGTCTTAAAGAGTCCAGGGTCTGTGCTGCCCTCAGGTGGTCAGGGAGACTGGTCCATAAGCAAAAGGTCTTAAAGAGTCCAGGGTCTGTGTTGCCCTTAGGTGGTCAGGGAGACTGGTCCATAGGCAAAAGGTCTTAAAGAGTCCAGGGTCTGTGCTGCCCTCAGGTGGTCAGGGAGACTGGTCCATAGGCAAAAGGTCTTAAAGAGTCCAGTGTCTGTGTTGCCCTCAGGTGGTCAGGGAGACTGGTCCATAGGCAAAAGGTCTTAAAGAGTCCAGTGTCTGTGTTGCCCTCAGGTGGTCAGGGAGACTGGTCCATAGGCAAAAGGTCTAATTAGCAAATACTAACTTAAATATTAAAATGCTAACACACTAAACAAAGATGCTAAACACTACCTGCTGAATAAATAAATATATATTATTATTATAGATAGAAGTGATAACGGTCACATGTTGAGTCGTTTATTTGATGGTGAATTGGCGCAGATGTCGAGCTCACGTTTCCATGGTTTCATTGTATCCAGCGAGCCAATAGGGAGCGACGGCGTCGACGCGCCAGCTGGCTTTACATTTAGATTTCACGTTGGTCCCACAGAACACGGAGCAGGTCAGCTGGAGGCCAGCGCCTGGAAATTAATCACAAATACAGAATTAAGAAAAGTCACTTCCGAATTTGTCCAGTTTAAAGAATAACTAGTAATTAGTTTTTTTACTAATTACTAGTTATTCTTTAAACTGGACAAATTCTGAAGTGACTTTTCTAAATCCTGTATTTGTAAAACCTTTAAGGTATTTACCAACATTTCAATGTTTATATTGAAATACAGCAAATAAATATTGTGCCATCAACCAACAAAATGAGCTTTTATTTTTAATTGCAAATCACAATTTGTATATTAACTACACGGTTACACTAAGTATGTTTTAATATCTCATCTTAAGTTATTGCCACCTGCTTTGTTTGCAGATGAATAAATATACTACAATATTGAATGTATAATATACAGTAAGATTTCAGCATGAAGAAATGAAAGTCCGGTGATGATGAAAGATTTAAAGATGACTTTCTTAATTAACTCTTAAAGGATTTCTATTGGTTACCCAAGTACCAACAATTCTTCTGGGAATCAACAGAAATACAGCACAATTCAACCAATTCACTGAAAAGCAACAATAATCAATAACATGTAAGTTTCATGTTGGGTGAATTCTTTTCATACCTTCCTCTGCAAAATACTCCTTGTTGGCTGGAGCGAGGATCATCACGTCTCGGTGAACATTGAGATCTGCAGAAACAAGAAACGGCAATGAGATTTGGTCAGCTGTTGTTTGTGAAATGTTGCATTCTGGGTGTTAATGCAACAAAGGTTTACTTTGGAGAGAGCATTGGCCGTTTGTTATGAGATCCAGACAGACTGCTGTGAAACATGTGCCAGGCATTCTTAGTGTTGGACGTGAAAGAACAATCTTGAACTCTGAATCAGTCAACGATTACAAATAACAAATGAAGTTATTCCTAATGTCCAAACTGACTTATAATAATAATATTTGATATATTATAATAACGCCTGCAGTAGGAGCTGTGTTTGTCTCCTCGGTAGTAAGTCAGACACGTTCCCGGTGGGTGTTGGCCTCCGCCAGGGCTGCCCTTTATCACCGGTCCTGTTCGTGACCTTCATGGACAGGATATCTAGGCGCAGCCAGGGGGCGGAGAGGATCCGGTTCGGGAGTCTCGGGATCGCCTCTCTGCTGTTTGCGGATGATGTGGTCCTGTTTGCCTCCTCGGGCCGTGACCTCCAGCATTCATTGGGACGTTTTGCAGCCGAGTGCGAAGCGGCAGGGATGAGAGTTAGCATCTCCAAATCTGAGGCCATGGTGCTCTGCTGGAAACCGGCGGATTGCTCCCTCCAGGTGGGGGCAAACTGCCTACCCCAAGCGAAGGAGTTCAAGTATCTCGGGGTCTTGTTCACGAGTGAGGGTAAGGTGGAGCGGGAGATCGACAGGCGGATCGGTGCGGCTGCAGCAGTAAAACAGGCGCTGTACCGGTCCGTCTTGGTGAAGAGGAGCTGAGCCGGAAGGCAAAGCTCTCCATTTACTGGTCGGTCTACGTTCCAACCCTCACCTATGGTCACGAACTCTGGGTTGTGACCGAAAGAACGAGATCTCGGATACAAGCGGCCGAAATGAGCTTCCTCCGTAGGGTGGCCGGGCTCAGCCTTAGAGATAGGGTAAGGAGCTCGGACATCTGGGGGGAGCTCGGAGTCGAGTCGCTGCTCCTTCGTGTCCAAAGGAGTCAGCTGAGGTGGTTCATCTAGTCAGGATGCCTCCTGGACGCCTCCCATTAGAGGTTTTTCCGGGCACGTCCAACTGGTAGGAGGCCCCGGGGAAGACCGAGGACACGCTGGAGGGATTCTATCTCCCGGCTGGCCTTGGAACACCTCGGGATCCCCCAGAATGAGCTGGAAAGTGCTGCGGGTGAGAGGGAAGCCTGGGTCGGCCTGCTGAACCTGCTGCCACCGCGACCCGACCCCGGATAAGCGGGTGATAATGGATGGATGGATGGATAATAAGTGTACAAAATGAACACTTGGTTGTATTGTGTACAAATAAATGCTGGCATTGTACTAGATACTTTGAATTTCAAATTTTCTGATCCAAGAAATGTTTTATGAATATATGTTGCCACATTTTCAGAAACGCATTATACCAAATGAGTGGGAAGTTTGAGGCAACAACGCAACGCAACAACGCAACGCAACAACGCAACGCAACTACGGAACCTGACAACATAACCCTGAAAACAGAACCTGACAACGGAACCTGACAACATAACCCTGAAAACGGAACCTGACAACGGAACCTGACAACATAACCCTGAAAACGGAACCTGACAACATAACCTAACAACATAACCCTGAAAACGGAACCTGACAACGGAACCCTGACAACATAACCCTGAAAACGGAACCTGACAACATAACCTAACAACATAACCCTGAAAACGGAACCTGACAACGCAACCTGACAACGGAACCCTAACAACGGAACCTGACAACGGAACCCTGACAACATAACCCTGAAAACGGAACCTGACAACAGAACCCTGACAACAAAACCTGACAACAAAACCTGACAACGGAACCTGACCACGGAATCCTGACCACAGAACCTGACAAAGGAACCTGACAATGGAACCCTGACAACGGAACCCTGACTACTCTGAACCAGTCTACAATTACAAATAAAAATAAAGTTATTCCTAATGTGTGCACTAAGTGTTAATTTAAAATTAACACTTTGGTTGTATTGTGTACAAATCCGGCCCCCAGAAAAATGTTGGCATTGTACTAGAATGTCTTAAAGACACAAAAACATGGATGACCTCCAACTTCCTGATGTTAAACTCAGACAAAACTGAAGTTATTTTACTGGCCCTGAACACCTCAGAGATCAATTATCTGGTGATGTGGTTTCTGTAGATGGCATTGCCCTGGCATCCAACACCACTGTAAAGAAGCTCTAGTTATCTTTGACCGAGACTTGTCCTTTAACTCCACGTTAAGCAAATCTCAAGGATTGCATTTTATCATCTACGTAACATTTCAAAAATCGGGCACATCTTGTCTCAAAAAGATTCAGAAAAGCTGGTTCACGCGTTTGTTACTTCCAGACTAGATTACTGCAACTCCTTATTATCAGGCTGCTCTAATAAGTCTCTTAAATCCCTCCAGTTGATCCAGAATGCTGCAGCTCGTGTACTCACAAAAACTAAGAAAAGAGATCACATGACTCCTGTATTAGCTGCTCTGCACTGGCTCCCTTTAAAATCAAGAATCACATTTAAAATTCTTCTCCTCACCTACAAAGCCTTGATTGGTGATGCACCATCATATCTTAAGGAGCTTGTAGTACCATATTGCCCCACTAGAGAGCTGCTCACTAAATGCGGGGCTACTTGTGGTTCCTAGAGTCCTAAAAAGTAGGATGGGAGCCAGAGCCTTCAGTTATCAAGCTCCTCTTTTATGGAACCAGCTTCCACTTTCAGTCCGGGAGGCAGACACAGTCACCTCATTCAAGAATAGACTTAAGACTTTCCTCTTTAATAGTGCTTATAGTTAGGGCTGAATCAGGTTTGCCCTGGTCCAGCCCCTTGATATGCTGCTATAGGCTTATAGGCTGCTGGGGGATGTTTTAGGATACACTGAGCACCTATCTCCTCTTCTCTCTCTCCTTATGGATGAATTTACATCTCTCCATTGCACCTTATTAACTCTGCTTCCTCCCCGGAGTCGTTGTGACTTCACGTCTCATAGGGTCCATTGGACCTGGAGGTGTCTGATGCTGGTGAGCCGGCCTCCCGTGTTGGCCCTGCTGATGCCCCGCCCCCTCCTCTCTACCTCCTTCTGTTTCATGGATTGGAGTTCCATTCATACATTGTCATATTCATGTAATGTGTTTATGTAACTCTGTAACTCTGTTCATCTGGTCACATGACATCTATTCATCTGTCCATCCGGGAGAGGGATCCTCCTCTGTTGCTCTCCTGAAGGTTTCTTCCCTTTTTTCCCTGTCAAAGGTTATTTTGGGGAGTTTTTCCTGATCGGATGAATTGTACTCGATACTTTGAATTTCAAACTTTCTGATCCAAGAAATGTTTTATGAATATATGTCGTCACATTTTCAGAAACGCATTATACCAAATGAGTGGGAAGTTTGAGGCAACAACGCAACAACGTAACCCTGACAACGTAACCCGAAAACGTAACCTAACAATCCAACAACGTAACCTGGTAATGAAACAACGTGAAGACATAACTGTATCTTAACAGAGCCAACCTTTTGCGACTTTCTTACATTATGTAGTTTTTTCCTGTGACTGGACTGCCAGTGCACGTACGAGTGGATCTTTGACTGCCATTCTTTTGAGCCCCATGGCGCCCAATTGGACGCAGATTTAGAGTCAGACCACTCAGCATGTTTCCGGAACTAGCAACCCGTAGCTCGGTGCTATCAGAAAAAGACAGATAGCACAAAGCAAGAGGACTCCACACAGATTCTAAATGTCTTTTCCAAATCCTTCTGCACCAAAGCATCTTTGAGATATGAGCCAAAGAACACAGCAACATGAATCGATTTAGTGCTTGCAGTCACAAATGTTGCTTCTCTTTGGAATTGTCTTTGAAAAAAATCATTTTTCTTCTTCTAATCAACAAAGACTGCTATATTTGATGTATTGAACACCATAAGTAATATAAAAGTGAAATATATGGTTTGGTACATGAGAAAATTCAAATTGCCCAAATGCCCATTTCGCCTAATTAATCTGTACTAAAACCTCTAACTTTGTTCTGCTTTACTTTTTCAAAGTCAAACTTTGCAGAGAGACTGATCCCATATTGTTCTATGATCTCTGATGTGCTCTAATGTTTCTGTGCATCTTTCAAAGAGATAATCATCCTGAAAGTGCTTTTTTTTCTAGGCAAACCTGGAAATTCAACTTTTGCTGTCTTTCATCTTTATTTACTCTTAACCAGTAACATATATACTAATATGTACACATCTGAACAGAAGCCCACATGTGTTGCCTTTATTATAACACCAACATTATTCAAATAGCCTTTGTGGTTGCAGAGATACACCCTTTTTAGTTTGGGTATGATATTTCGAGCAGAAACCTAGAAAATAGCTTGGGGCTTAAAAGGTTAAATAACTACAGGGCCTCCTCACTCAAATAAGCAGCTTTTAGCAGTGGAGCTCATTTCAGTGGCAACTGAGAGCAGCCAGTGGTGATTCATAATTATTATCACCTGATGATCAACTGCTGAGCTTTTAACCCAATAAACAACTTGTTGTTTTGTACTAAACGGAACGTGAATGTTGAGTATTGATGACATCAGCAATAAACCAGCTTAGTTTATAGCATAGCGTTGCATAGTGTGCAATGAGTTGATATGAAATAGATACTTTGTAGAAAGGAGATTTAAGGAAGGGATGTAGAGTTAAAAAAACAGATTTGAGTTTGAAAGCTTTATATATGTATACAAAGACACATTGTACATTACATTTGTTGAGGTTGTGGTTTTCTTTGATTTCCATCTATACAAACTAAACTAATACAAAAGGAAGAGGGGACTGACTTACAGAAATAACAGTTGTGCAGATTGTAGTGCAAATTCCAGCGTGATTCATGTTTGTTGTTCATGAGTTTTTGCAGAACATTTAAATTTGTAATACAATACTTCAGAGGTACACTATTAAAGGGGCAGACACATGAAGTTCATTTGGCCCTCGGGTTTCGTTATGGCTCCAGAAAGCCTCCCAAATAAAACAACACACATGTTTGGTGTGTAGCTCATGTCTTTGTGACATGGCAGCAGCAATTAAAAAAGGTTTGTATGTATTATCTCTGTACTTAGACAGGTGAGGGTGGGACAGATTCTAAGGGAGGTGGGGAGGGGCAGTGGAGTCGTCATCCACACACCTTCTCCTCATGGGAGATGTTCTTCATAGATCGAGGGCTCGTCCTCATGGATTTTCTTCCCTTTTCTCAGCGATGAATGACTTGATGAATGGGTTTTTCAACATTTGTCTTTCTTTACCAGCGGGGAATTGCAAGTGGACATGAGGTACAGGAATTTAAATTCAAATAAATTACAGTCAGCGGTACATTTGATAAACCTTTTTTACAACCAACAAGTTATATGTTTGACAGATATTCTGTCCTCTAATTGAACAGTGCGTACGTAAATAAAAGCACAGAATAACTGATCCTGCAGAACATTTGTGTTTGATCGAACGTAATCTTTTAATTTCCCAATCACGAATTAGAAGAAGCTGAATCAGATGTTCATTTTTATCCTCACAATAGATTTGAATAACTATTATTGTCATCAGAGACTATAAATATATATATATATATATATATATATATATATATATGTGCGTATATATGTATATATGTATATATATATATATATACTGTATATATATATATATATACTGTATATATATATATATATATATATATATATATATACAGCTGTCAATTAATATGTTGGCCAATGCAATACAACTTTTTAAACTGCCATGAATCTTCAGTAATAGTAAATAAAAAGCTGAAAATGCTGCCTCACCTTCCATTTCCAGACTCCTGGACCCCGACGATTTGTACTCCTTGCCGTTGTGCGTCCAGGTACAAATGCACGTGTAGATGCCCTCGTCAGCTTTGGCCATGTTGTAAATCCACAGGTGATCTTTGTGGTTGTCTTGAAGGAGTTTGGAGTCCTGCAGGAGGGGCCGCGAAACATGCAGTAATTTGAAGAGGGAAATAAAGAAGGAATCAAATAAGTCGGACAGTTGTACAAACTCCACCGACCTCAAAACACAAGATGGCTGCTTCGTGCTGCAGTCACACACCGTTTATTATTAAATCAGTCTGTAGTGAATGCAATGAAAAGGCATTGGTGTGAATATGTGTGAACCACGCGTGGTACCTTGTTCCAGGTGAAGCTTCCATTCAACACTGCGCATGTGTGTTGGATCGGGTCTGGACATGGGATCCTCTTGTTCACGTCAGAGTTCTTTATTTCTGGGTAGAGGTTTCTTCTGATAACCGTAGGGCTGACGTCAAAGTTGGCATAATAGTCGTAACACTGTCCTGATGAGGCGTGTTGCCTGGAAAGGAAGTGATTACAATCAACACATCATCAGAGTGTGAGTCATGTATTCCAGAGAGCGTCCTTACCGTGCCGTGTAAAAGCCAGAGTCCTTAATGAGGGGGTTCAGGAAGAAGAGCGCTCCGCCGTGGTGATGGACGTCCTCATTCTCGTCGCTGGTGATATTCTCAGTCTTATTGTTGTTATTCTTTCTGAACCAGGTGAACATTTTATCCAGAGGGCCGCTGTCCAGAGCATAGGGCTCGAAATAAAACGCCTCCCCTTCAAGAAGGTAGAACGACTCCACATCAAAGCCCTCGCATTGGGGCTCGGCCGACCCTGAACATGTGGGGAGAAGATGATGATGATGATGATGATGGTGATGAAGATACAAGTGAAAGACACGCGCATTCCTGGATATGTGAACGTGCAGGTAGACCGAGCCTGCAGTCAATACAGGCTTAACGAAGACAAAGAGGATGTAATAAGAGAAGGTTTTAATTATGCAATCAAAACCTTGTTCAACACACACACACACACACACACACACACACACACACACATGCGCTTTGGTTAAAATATGTATGTTTTTAATGTAAAATACTTATATCCAACTTTCTCTCAATTACCTTCTTGGACTTTCTCGTTATTTTAAACAACCGGATCTCATGGGGAGGGGCTTAAATAGCTCAACATGTCAGATATCTCCACGTGTTATTTAACACAACATAAAGTCCATTATATTCTGGATCCCCCTGAATATTGTGACTGTTGTAGAACTATACAGAGATATAGATCTCTTCATCATTCATACCACTCCTATCCATTATTATTTACTACTCTAGTTTCAGTGGTCCATTGAAGAGAGAGCTTCCTCTCCATGTGCAGCACTGTGACGGTAAACACTGGATGTGTGGGTCCATGGGGCTCCACTAACAGATCCATTAATGCATTCCCTACCTGAACATTCAGATGGAGTCATCACCATGACGATGAGGAGGAGAAGTCGGGAGGAATTCATTTTCTGAAAGAGAGAGAAATAATTATCATGATGCATATTCATGAACCTTCCCCAGTGCTGCTTCCTGTACCAGCCTCAGAGTGCCCTCTTCCTCTACCACACAGAACCATCACGGCAGATTGGAAGTAAGTTGAGTAGAAAATCAGAGGCCACACAGCCATTAAAATGCTTCAGGGGACGGGATGGGCCATCAGGCCATCATCAGGACCCATCGGGCCCCCACCAGGCCGCCATCAGGCCATCATCAGGCCTCATCAGGCCATCATCAGGACCCATCGGGCCCCCACCAGGCCGCCATCAGGCCATCATCAGGCCTCATCAGGCCATCATCAGGACCCATCGGGCCCCCACCAGGCCGCCATCAGGCCATCATCAGGCCTCATCAGGCCATCATCAGGACCCATCGGGCCCCCACCAGGCCCCATCAGGCCCCATCAGGCCATCATCAGGTCTCATCAGGCCATCATCAGGACCCATCAGGCCCCCATCAGACCATCATCAGGCCCCCATCAGACCATCATCAGGCCCCCATCAGACCATCATCAGACCATCATCAGGCCCCCATCAGGCCACCATCAGACCATCATCAGACCATCATCAGGCCCCCATCAGACCATCATCAGGCCATCATCAGACCATCATCAGGACCCATCGGGCCCCCACCAGGCCCCATCAGGCCCCATCAGGCCCCCATCAGGCCATCATCAGGACCCATCGGGCCCCCACCAGGCCCCATCAGGCCCCATCAGGCCCCCATCAGACCATCATCAGGCCCCCATCAGACCATCATCAGGCCATCATCAGGCCACCATCAGACCATCATCAGGCCCCCATCAGACCACCATCAGACCATCATCAGACCACCATCAGACCATCATCAGACCATCATCAGGCTCCCATCAGACCACCATCAGACCATCATCAGACCATCATCAGGCCCCCATCAGGCCACCATCAGACCATCATCAGACCATCATCAGGCCCCCATCAGACCATCATCAGGCCATCATCAGGCCCCCATCAGGCCATCATCAGACCACCATCAGACCATCATCAGACCATCATCAGGCCCCCATCAGGCCACCATCAGACCATCATCAGACCATCATCAGGCCCCCATCAGGCCACCATCAGACCATCATCAGACCATCATCAGGCCCCCATCAGACCATCATCAGGCCATCATCAGACCATCATCAGACCATCATCAGACCATCATCAGGCCCCCATCAGACCATCATCAGGCCATCATCAGGCCATCATCAGACCATCATCAGGCCATCATCAGGCCCCCATCAGACCATCATCAGGCCATCATCAGACCATCATCAGACCATCATCAGGCCACCATCAGACCATCATCAGACCATCATCAGACCATCATCAGGGCCCCATCAGGCCACCATCAGACCATCATCAGACCATCATCAGACCATCATCAGACCATCATCAGACCATCATCAGGCCCCCATCAGGCCACCATCAGACCATCATCAGACCATCATCAGGCCACCATCAGACCACCATCAGGCCACCATCAGACCATCATCAGGCCATCATCAGACCATCATCAGACCATCATCAGACCATCATCAGACCATCATCAGGCCACCATCAGACCACCATCAGGCCACCATCAGACCATCATCAGGCCATCATCAGACCATCATCAGACCATCATCAGACCATCATCAGGCCATCATCAGACCATCATCAGACCACCATCAGACCATCATCAGACCATCATCAGGCCGCCATGACAGGCGGCAGGATGTGAGATTAGATTCCTTGGTACTTTGTCTTTTTAGTCATTGTTCATGTTAATGTAGTGGGGAACGCTCCCCAGAGAAGGCCGGTAGGGTTTTGAACGCAGCCCTCAGGCTGGCTCCTGCCAAATCAGCCCCAGCATATAAAAGCACCTGTTGTCATCGCCCCACCCCTTTTGGCCCCTGTCCTCACCCTGTGGCAGCTCTTGGTTCACCTGCTGCATGGTTTGGCCGTTGTAAATTAAATCTGCATGTTTTGGATTTTAATTGTTTTGTTTTAGATTATTTTCGTTGATTCCTGTAATAAACTGCTGGTTTGTTTTTCTAAACACGTCTCTGGCCAAATATTAGAAATCAATCTGTGTCCTTAACAATTCTCAAACTATATCTCGGGGTTGTTAAACTTGTATTTCTTGGGGTGGCGTTGTTGGTTCCCTTTCATTTCACCTCCCTTAAGCCACATTAACAGATGACATGCAACTGGCTGGCTAAATTACATGTAATACCCAACTTCTGGTTGGAGGCCATAGAGATCAGCAAGTGACTGAGAAGTAACTAAATAATAAATAAATAAAGCAGATTAGAATATGATTTTCACAAAAGAATTCAGTGAAATTCATTGTCATCTTATTGTGTGTTTTGTCTCTTTTAAAAAATGAATTACAAGGGAAGGGAGGTGGAGAGAATCTAGAACTAAAATGATTGAAGAGGCGCTGTATTAGATTATTATACTTGATATTATCAACATGTGGATCAATGTTTATATTGTTTAATATTTTACTGGTATATCTCGACACCCCTACTACAGATTAGAATTAGATTCAATACAATTTAATATTTCTTCATTGAAATGCCCACTCTTACACATTTGCCTGTTTACAATCTGCACTGTAGAGAACATCCTCTACAGGACCCCCCACCCCCAAAAAAAGACCTTTATTGGGGGAAGGAACTGAGGAGGGACCCCTCTCCCAAGATGGAAATACATACAATAAATGTCATGAATACAGAAGAATCCACATAATGGAGAAAGTGAACAAACGACCAGCAGCAGCAGTTTGCATGAGCACGCAGTGGAAAAAGTGTTGCAGGACACAGATCTTATCTCCCACAATGCATTTCCTCTCCTGATAAGATGGAAAGACTGCAGATAACACAAACCTGGTCACTAAATACAATTTACCATGAAGACATCAGCAACTTTAAAAAAGGTCCTTTGGAAACACCATATAGTGATAAGTGCACGTCCACGCTGTCTCCGATAGAAAGATGTTCCCATTCAACTGAACTACGTTTCAAGTAAAGGTTGCAGTTCGGAACAGTTTGAAACAGAGTTAACGTTACAAACAATGCAACACAACTACTTGGTTAGGTTTAGCTAAACTGGGGCTGAGGGGATCCAAGATGGCGGCGCATAAAAACACAAATAACAGACTTAAAAAACTAAACTGCACCAAGTTAAAACCAAAATAAAAGCATTTGGAAAAAAACACATGAAAGAAACCAAAAGTCATTCATTGCTTAAATAATCCTTAATCCTGGTATTAAAATGTTGCTTGTTTTATTAAGTAATAAACGAACAAGATGACAGTCCATAAAAACAAACACTGCCTGTGTAGATAATATGGAAATAAATACAGCAAATAACTAAACCTACCAAAGCCACTAGTAATATGAGAATTCCAACATCCTCCTTTTATTAAAGAATAATGGATTTCAAAGTGCATCATGCAAACAAAACAAATGTCATTGAACTGATTAAATACGGTGAAGTTCTGTCTTCTTTAACGGTTCACTGGCCGCAAGCTCACCAAGACCATAAATACAAAATAGTTTTTACAGCTCAATGTCGTTTTTAAATAAACATGGAGGACACGAATGAAAGTGTGCATACCTTATGAAAGTGTGTGCTTACCTTATGAAAGTGTGCTTGCCTTATGAAAGTGTGTGCTGGCAGCTGCAGTGTGTCTCACTCTTCTGCTCCTCTTGGTTTTATATCTTCTCTGCTCATCACTGAACTCTGCAGATCGAGTGAGCAGCATCACCAGAGAGAAAGGAAATAGCACACACACACACACACACACACACATTCAACCTCCCCTCTCCCACTTATATCCCTCACACAGACTTCACTGGAAGAATTCCTGGACATATCCTCGATGTAGTAACAGGGGCGTCTGATTCAGAATACCGAGGAAATAAAGAAAGTGACACGTGGACCATGAGAAGACTCGGAGGTGCCAACTGTGGCACAGTGAGTCCATTCATGGGTTGGCTTGTCCACCCTCCTTTGCATGGGAAATAATAAACATTTACATGATGTGTCAGCAGCTTGTGACTGAGCATGATGTGAGGTAGCAGAACAAGAACAAACGTGTACGCCGCCGTGTATTCAACAATATATAGTCTGCATGTCCTCTCTTCAGCATGAATGGATGGAAATGTGCTGTTCAACGATGCTTCTCTCTAACTGAACCAACATGTTTTGGATAGCTTTTTAAATTTTTTAAACCTACCGAGATTTGATCTGATCTATTGAAGCATCTTTGACTTCAACCCAGTCGATTATAGTCAATATGTTGGTGTTGTACGCTTCTGCAAACCACAGCTACGTTGAATTTGTTCAGGTTTTTGGTCAGAGCAAGTGGTCTCCTAAAAAGAACTGAACTGGGCCACGTACATTTATACGTTATTCAATTCAATTCAGTTTATTTTGTATAGCCCAATATCACAAATTACAAACCCCGCTCAGAGGGCTTTACAATCTGTACACATACGACATCCCTGACCTTTGACCTCACATCGAATCAGGAAAAACTCCCCAAAAATAACCTTTGACAGGGAAAAAAGGGAAGAACCCTTCAGGAGAGCAACAGAGGAGGATCCCTCTCCCCAGATGGACAGATGAATAGATGTCATGTGACCAGATGAACAGAGTTACAGAGTTACATAAACACATTACATGAATATGACAATGTATGAATGGAACTCCAATCCATGAAACAGAAGGAGGTAGAGAGGAGGGGGGCGGGGCATCAGCAGGGCCAATGGGAGGCCGGCTCACCAGACATCAGACACCTCCAGGTCCAATGGACCCTATGAGACGTGAAGTCACAACGACTCCGGGGAGGAAGCAGAGTTAATAAGGTGCAATGGAGAGATGTAAATTCATCCATAAGGAGAGAGAGAAGAGGAGATAGGTGCTCAGTGTATCCTAAAACATCCCCCAGCAGCCTATAAGCCTATAGCAGCATATCAAGGGGCTCGACCAGGGCAAACCTGATTCAGCCCTAACTATAAGCACTATTAAACAGGAAAGTAACCTATAAATGTAATGTCATAACGTAGAAATGTAACGTTATAATGGATAAATGTCCTTCCCTTCGATCTCTCTATCCCTTCCCCTCCATCCATTACCCCCCATCCCTTCCCCTCCATTCTGTTTAACAGTAGAAATGTGCCATGTTGTGACATCTACATTGATGGTGTCTAAATGTTTATGAATTGCTGTTGCTCTGAACCTGTTCTGCCTCAACAGAAAATGATCTGTTATGAAGCACTTATACCATCATCCAATAACTGTTGGAAAGCACTGACTGTCCTCTCCTCAATGAGTCAGTTTATAGCACACCACTTACTGTCTACTGTCTACTTTCTTGCTAAGTGGAAATCCCTATTTGGGATTGTTTTGTTATTGCTGTTAGTTCATTGGAGTCTCCAGTTGAGGAAGCCTGGTATCCAGGAATAGTTTACTCTTTTAGGGCAGCGACCTGCAAGTCACATTCACATAATAACACTGGTCTTTTGGTGTTGGTCACCACCGTCAGTTCTTATGGGAACAGAGAAAGTATAATGTAGTTTAATACTCCATTTAATTGAACTTTCACACAGTACATTGTGTATTTACACAACAATGGCACATACTGGCTGAAGCCTTGCTTCCTCAAGTTTTATTTGAATACAAAAAAATGTACCTTATTATTTAAATAAACAGCAGGAATAATAATTCAACGTAACTGTATTTCTTATGAGAGAAGAACATGCATTATGTAAAACAACAAAATATGTGTAAATGGATGGAGGGTTAGGGATGGGGGGCTGGCCGGTAAGGGATGGAGGGATGGAAGGGAAGAGATGGAGGTTAAGGGATAAAGGGATAGAGAGTTAGGGATGGAGGAATGGAAGGGAAGAGATGGAGGGCTGATCGATAAGGGATGGAGGGTAAGGGATAAAGGGACGGAGGGATGGCGGGTAAGGGATAAAGGAATGAAGGGTTAGGGATGAAGGGATGGAAGGGAAGAGATGGAGGGCTGATCGATAAGGGATCTTGAGGGTAAAGGAACGAAGAGGGAAAAGAATGTCATGGAATGATAGATGGAGGAGTGATGGAACACAGGCCAGTGGCTGGTGGAAACTGGGGAGTGGAGACTCTTGAGTGGGGGCTCATGTCTTCGGATGCTCAGATGATGCAGAGTCCCATTGTTCATGTAATCAAGAAAGAGCGAGAGATGAAGAGAGAGAGAGAGAGAGAGAGAGGGAGGAAACAATATAGCAAGAGAAAGGGGCTGGGGGAGGGATGATGAAGCTGAGTCGAAGAGGAAGTCACTGGGTCCGTTGACATTGAATACTTTGTGCGGAGGAAATGAGATATGTATAAGTTATAAAACTCAATGTATTTCCTGTTAGTCAGAAGTCTTTTTCTTGTCTGTGCCCAGAGGTCCATTGTCTCTTAATCCGTCTGTTATGAGACAATACAGATAAGTTGTGGGCTTTAGATGTTTTCCTCTCTGGTGTGGCCCAGAACACCAACACCACCTACGTGAACATCGTCACAAGATCTTCAGGATATTCTCATAAAAGCAGAGTGTACGTCCGTTCGGTTGAAGAGTCATAGCAGCCAATCGAGAGGAACATACGCCTCTTTAAATCTGACAATCTCCACCCACACACACACACACACACACACACACGTGCACACGCTTTTGCACGACAGCTCATTGCTAGTGCAACATGATTCTGAGCCGTCTTGCATGACAATATGCACCTCATTATTCTGTTTAATCCAGACTGGTGGAGTCCAAGCACGGAGGTTGGAATTAATGCTCTTTAATTTTGAGTGGAACCACAATTGTGTTACTAACACAACCATTTTGCCACAATCATAAACTGTCCATAAACCTCAACCAAACCAGACACCAGTTGCGACTTGAGAGTTTAGAATAATTATACGGTTGCATTTTGAGCATTGAAAAGTAAATATGATTATGATTAAATAACCTCACCTCCTCGACCGATGTGGTATTCTGGTCAAGTTACAGTAATACACACCTGAACTAGGATGAGGAGAGGGTGTGCAATTACTATATATTCATATATTTCTTTCTAAATTGTTGTTTTTGTCATGTTCACACAGGCTTGTTAATATTAGTACCATATCTTTCGTTGGAACAAGGTGGTTTCATCGGCGCTTTTGCACCAACCAATCACGGTGTATTGAATGGAGATATTCAAAACAGTCAATATAGTGTAGAAAACTATGGACTGTATAGAAGTGGTCGTCATGACGTCACCCGTTGGTTTGTTGACCGCGATTTTGAAGCTTCAAGTTCAACACTTTGGCCTTCGCCATCTTGGATGTTATGCAACCAGGTAACAGGAAGTGACCATATTTGTAATGTGGACGTATAGAGGCCGTATATGTCTCTGGTGAAGGGGTGGCAATCATAGCCAATCCAGCAAACAAACAAACAAATTGTAACATAAATATTTATTTATAAAAATAAAGAATGTGAAAAGAGGTAAGAAAAAAATGCACCAGTAAAAGATGCAGGATGCCTGAGATACAATGAGGAAGATAAGAAAGTCGTTTCTCTGAAAACAGGAAATGTTAGTGCAAGATTCATAGAATCTCTCAAGTCAATGAGATAGTTTGAGTTCATTATCTGGTGAATCACCCCATGAGGGTCATCATCTGAGTCCCTTTCATGTGGGCTCAGTTTAACAGACTTTTTAATTCCCAAATGCATATTTACAGAGTTTGCAGCCCCAGCAGGGACTTTCCCTGAGTAGATGGTTTCCAGGGTAACACGGACATGCAAAAGGCCTCATGTTCTGGTTATGGATCTCTTTGGGGTCCTTGTGTGTCTCATTGTAGTTGTTTTGGTTTCATTACTGTCATTTTGTGTCTGTTAGTAATATTTTGGTTTCTCTTGGTGGTAACTTTGTGTCCCTTGGTGATCATTTGGTGGTCATTTTTTCGAGTAGTATTTGTGTATTTGTGATATTTCATGTGGTTTTGGGGAACTTAAAGGAGACTCTGCACCAACATGACGGGTTAAGTCGATCAACTTGTCAGGTTCCCCAACACCAGTTGGTTCATATGCGTGTAAACAGGGCAGAGTCCAGAACGTTGGATTCATCCATTAACCAGCGTTTCCAACACGGCTGATAAAACCCTTTTCCAGAACCCAGGATTACTCAACGTATGTGTCAGATATCACGGCAACACTGGTGGAAGATACAGATGCAGCCTCCAAGAACCTGCTCCAGGTCTCCTGTCCTGAAGCCGTAACTAGGTTTGACTGGTTTTCGGACACATTCATGACCTCTGCTGGTCTTCTTTCTTTGGTTTGTTGCAGTGAATTTTATGTCAAACAAATCCGGTGATTTTTTTTTTTACCCTGAAAGGGTTTTTTCGATTTTTCTTGGGAGTTTTTCCTGATCCGATGTGAGGTCAAAGGTCAGGGATGTCGTATGTGTACAGATTGTAAAGCCCTCTGAGGGGAGTTTGTAATTTGTGAGTTTGGGCTATACAAAATAAACTGAATTGAATTGAATAAGAGATATGATGCCGTCTGCCAGGAAAGAGGTCTGAATGTCCTCAAACAACCGAACAACCTTTTTCTTTGCGCCACGGACCGGACTTTAAAGTGTGGAGGGATAAATATGACAAAATAAAAATGATACGACAGGCATGAAAACAAATATAAAATGCATAAATAAATCACTCACCATTACGCTGAATTATCGCCATATTCTGCAGAGTGAGAATCAGCTGTAGAATATGGTAAATGCAGTAAAGTCGTATTTTAAGTCCTGACACCTTTGTTTTTTATTCATTTCTGCTTTCAGTTTTTGGGGTAACGTGTTTTTCAAAATAAAACATCTTTCAGACCGTGATAATCAATCAAACATTTTGTTCGTTCATTCTTTCTGTGCGGCCCGGTACCAAAGGGTCCCCGGCCCGGTACCGGGTCACGGCCCGGTGTTTGGGGACCGCCGGTCTAGACGACAGTCTGGAGTCTCCCCACGGGCACCGGGGGCATGTGGTACCGCAGATTCTTCCAGAAGTTTCTGTTTGACTGCAAATTGGTGAATTTGTTGGTTCGGAGGGAGCTTTTCTTCCACTTCAGAGCTCCTTGCTTCCTCCTGATGTAGCGCAGAGACTCCGGCAGGACGCTGTAGTCCACCGGCCCACCTGCACAACACAACGTCGGCCATCTTGATTTGAGCAAAGTTTTACACATGCTTCCTATTGTGCTCTAGTGTGACAAAGCAAGAGTCTCATGGACATTACTGCTTTCTTTACACTTATTTATATACAAATATATATATATATATGCCCGTCCTCACCGATCTCCACCAGAATCACTCGGAGGTCGTTTTGGGTCAAAGCGTCGTACAGGCCGACTTTCTGCTCGTAGCACAGCTGGTTCTGGTCGTCTCCTAAAGGCTCGGAGGAGGAGGAGTTCACCACAGGTGACAGGATGATTATCAGTCTGCGGCATTTGCTCAACGTATCGGCGATGACATCATGTATCGCTGGAAAAGATCGACCACAGGACACGAAGAACGAGTCACATTGGAAACAAGGACAGATTGTATTTTTCTCTCTTGTCAAATGACAAGTTTATTATGTGGGACGTTGGTGGTAAATAAATAAATGTACTTCTCCAACCTTGAGGTACTTTGAGTATTCACATATTATGCTTCTTTATACTTCAACTCCGCTACATCTAACGGATAGGTTTAGTTGCTTTGCATATGTATATTATTAATACAAATAATACAAAAACTAATAGATTATGACGTATGATGATACATTAAAGTAACCCAGCAGTTTATAAAGTAATTAAAATTAGCCCCACCTTAATCAGCTGTGACATTAAAGAGACGAACACATGTACGCTTCAATAACTAAATGTTATGCTGTTTTACTCTGAAATGGGCACTTTTCAGCAGTGTACGAAATATTTGATTCGGTGGGCTTTGATTCGGTGGACTTTGATTCGGTGGACTTTGATTCGGTGGACTTTGATTCGGTGGACTTTGATTCGGTCGACTTTGATTCGGTGGACTTTGATTCGGTGGACTTTGATTCGGTGGACTTTGATTCGGTGGACTTTGATTCGGTGGACTTTGATTCGGTCGACTTTGATTCGGTGGACTTTGATTCGGTGGACTTTGATTCGGTGGACTTTGATTCGGTGGACTTTGATTCGGTGGACTTTGATTCGGTGGACTTTGATTCGGTCGACTTTGATTCGGTCGACTTTGATTCGGTGGACTTTGATTCGGTGGACTTTGATTCGGTGG
>NC_046986.1:450000-465000 GCF_009769545.1 Cyclopterus lumpus
CACTGTACCACACTGTACAACAATGTACCACAATGTACCACACTGTAGAACAATGTACCACACTGTACAACAATGTACCACACTGTACAACAATGTAGAACAATGTACAACAATGTACCACACTGTACAACAATGTACCACACTGTACAACATTGTACCACAATGTACAACACTGTACAACAATGTACCACAATATACCACACTGTACAACAATGTACCACACTGTACCACAATGTACCACACTGTACAACAATGTACCACAATGTACCACACTGTAGAACAATGTACCACACTGTACAACAATGTACCACAATGTACAACAATGTACCACACTGTACAACATTGTACCACACTGTACAACATTGTACCACAATGTACAACAATTTACCACAATGTACAACAATGTACCACACTGTAGAACAATGTACCACACTGTACAACAATGTACCGCACTGTACAACAATGTACCACACTGTACCACAATTTACCACACTGTAGAACAACAATGTACCACACTGTACAACAATGTACCACAATTTACCACACTGTAGAACAACAATGTACCACACTATACCATAATGTACCACAATGTACTACACTATACAACAATGTACCACACTGTACAACAATGTACCACACTGTACAACAATGTACCACACAGTACAACAATGCACCACACTGTAGAACAACAATGTACCACACTATACAACAATGTACCACACTATACCATAATGTAGAACAATGTACCACAATGTACAACAATGTACCACACTATACCATAATGTAGAACAATGTACCACAATGTACAACAATGTACCACAATGTACAACAATTTACCACAATGTACAACAATGTACAACACTGTACCACACTGTAGAACATCAATGTACCACACTGTACAACAATGTAAGGCTCTGCATACAGTCTGTGAGACAGTCAATGTGGTGTTCAATGTAGGCTCCAGAAGGTCTGTAATAATTGATTCCTTGAGGGCAGAATGGAAGGCGCTCGTACAGGAAGTCGTCATCACGTCATCAGAACTCTCTCCCTATGAAACATTAATATCACTAATATCACTTCATCAATGAGGAAGGGAGGGGCCACTTCCTTCAGGGGGCGTGGCCAGTTTATCCAGCTAGACTGAATGAGCCTGGAGCAGGTTCACATTGTTGGATGTGTTGCTATGGTGATTTTGACAAACTTGCTTCGAGGAACCGAAAACCCTGATGTGTGATGACTGAATAAAACACTACCACTATTTGGTTTATTTGTAACTGAACTACAAGACAAATGTAGTTTGGGGAAAAAAAACATTGCACATAAAAATAGACTAATGCATCTGCGAGACGAAAATAAAATGGGCAAAGAATAATTTTTTGAATTTACTTTTTTTTTTTAAACCTGGTAAAACCGGGAGCAAAAACAATTTGGCAGTTTTTTAAAAAGCATTCATATTTTCTTACAGGTGAGCTTTTTATTTACATAAGCACCTTGTGGTTAAAGTGCATGGAGAAAACACGAGTCCCATTTAGAACCTGGGACAGCCTCTTGTGGCCAAGATGTGTATTACAACAAACATAAACATTAAAACACATTTGTTTAACAGGGTAAATTAATTTAAAGGAGCATTACAAGATTAACCATGTGTTCTTAAATCATAATCCCTGGAATTATTGTCTTCGATATTTCCTACACATTAGTGTGACGTTTATTAGAAGAAGAACAAGAAGAAGAAGAGGATCAGAAATACCTTCTTGAAGCCACACAACGCCGACATTGAATCCCGCTGAGTTGGAGACGCAGCAGGAGATCGGGACATTCAGGAACTGACGGAGGACTTTGGAGATGGACAGAGTGGAGCGGCCGTACACCCGGCCTCTTTTGAAAGAACTAGAAGGGACAGGAGCAGGCAATCCATCAATCAATCCATCAATCAATCCGTCAATCCATCCGTCAATCCATCCGTCAATCCATCCATCAATCAATCAAGAAAAACTGAACATACTGTATTCATGCTTTTTCTTCTTTCATTCTGCTTCGTTTAAAAGCTGCATTTAATATTAAAAAACATTTTTTTAATCTGTCCATAAAAATCCACCTTGTGTGAGTCGTAACGCCTCACAGGCCGAGTCTGCAGGAAGCAGAACAACTGACAGAACTGACAGGGAGCAGAACAACTGACAGAACTGACAGGGAGCAGAACAACTGACAGAACTGACAGGAAGCAGAACAACTGACAGAAAGCAGAAGAACTAACAGCAGAATAACTGACAGGAAGTACACAAACTGACAGGAGAACTGACAGGAAGTAGAAGAACTAACAGCAGAAGAACCGACAGGAAGCAGAAGAACTGACAGGAAGTAGAATAACTAACAGTAGAAGAACTGCCAGCAGAAGAACTGACAGGAAGCAGAAGAACTAACAGTAGAAGAACTGACAGGAAGTAGAATAACTAACAGTAGAAGAACTGCCAGCAGAAGAACTGACAGGAAGCAGAAGAACTAACAGTAGAAGAACTGACAGGAAGCAGAAGAACTGACAGGAAGTAGAATAACTGACAGTAGAAGAACTGACAGGAAGCAGAAGAACTGACAGGAAGTAGAATAACTGACAGTAGAAGAACTAACAGGATACAGAAGAACTGACAGGAAGTAGAAGAACTGAGAGTAGAAGAACTGACAGGAAGCAGAATAACTAACAGTAGAAGAACTGACAGCAGAAGAACTGGCAGGAAGCAGAAGAACTGACAGTAGAAGAACTGTCAGGAAGCAGAATAACTGACAGTAGAAGAACTGACAGGAAGCAGAATAACTGACAGGAGAAGAACTGACAGGAAGCAGAAGTACTGACAGTAGAAGAACTGACAGGAAGCAGAAGTACTGACAGTAGAAGAACTAACAGGAAACAGAAGAACTGACAGTAGAAGAACTGACAGGAAGCAGAATAACTGACAGGAAGTAGAAGAACTGACAGTAGAAGAACTAACAGGAAACAGAAGAACTGACAGGAAGTAGAAGAACTGAGAGTAGAAGAACTGACAGGAAGCAGAATAACTAACAGTAGAAGAACTGACAGCAGAAGAACTGGCAGGAAGCAGAAGAACTGACAGTAGAAGAACTGACAGGAAGCAGAATAATTGACAGTAGAAGAACTGACAGGAAGCAGAATAACTGACAGGAGAAGAACTGACAGGAAGCAGAAGTACTGACAGTAGAAGAACTGACAGGAAGCAGAAGTACTGACAGTAGAAGAACTAACAGGAAACAGAAGAACTGACAGTAGAAGAACTAACAGGAAACAGAAGAACTGACAGGAAGTAGAAGAACTGACAGTAGAAGAACTGACAGGAAGCAGAAGAACTGACAGTAGAAGAATTAACAGGAAACAGAAGAACTGACAGGAAGTAGAAGAACTGACAGTAGAAGAACTGACAGGAAACAGAAGAACTGACAGGAAGTAGAAGAACTGTCAGGAAGCAGAAGAACTGACAGTAGAAGAACTGACAGGAAGTAGAAGAACTGACAGTAGAAGAACTAACAGGAAACAGAAGAACTGACAGGAAGTAGAAGAACTGACAGTAGAAGAACTGACAAGCAGAAGAACTGACAGTAGAAGAACTGACAGGAAGTAGAATAACTGACAGTAGAAGAACTGACAGGAAGCAGAAGAACTGAGAGTAGAAGAACTGACAGGAAGCAGAAGAACTGACAGGAAGTAGAAGAACTAACAGTAGAAGAACGGACAGGAAGTAGAAGAACTGACAGTAGAAGAACTAATAGTAGAAGAACGGACAGGAAGCAGAATAACTAACAGTAGAAGAACTGACAGCAGAATAACTGACAGTAAGCAGAAGAACTGACAGGAGAAGAACTGACAGGAAGCAGAAGAACTAACAGTAGAAGAACTGACAGGAAGCCGAAGAACTGACAGGAAGTATAAGAACTGACAGAAAGCAGAAGAACTGACAGGAAGTAGAAGAACTGACAGTAGAAGAACTGACAGGAAGCAGAAGTACTGACAGTAGAATAACTGACAGGAAGCAGAAGTACTGACAGTAGAATAACTGACAGGAAGCAGAAGAACTGACAGTAGAAGAACTAACAGGAAACAGAAGAACTGACAGGAAGTAGAAGAACTGACAGTAGAAGAACTAACAGGAAACAGAAGAACTGACAGGAAGTAGAAGAACTGACAGTAGAAGAACTGACAGGAAGCAGAAGAACTGACAGTAGAAGAATTAACAGGAAACAGAAGAACTGACAGGAAGTAGAAGAACTGACAGTAGAAGAACTGACAGGAAGCAGAAGAACTGACAGGAAGTAGAAGAACTGACAGTAGAAGAACTGACAGGAAGCAGAAGTACTGACAGTAGAATAACTGACAGGAAGCAGAAGTACTGACAGTAGAATAACTGACAGGAAGCAGAAGAACTGACAGTAGAAGAACTAACAGGAAACAGAAGAACTGACAGGAAGTAGAAGAACTGACAGTAGAAGAACTGACAGGAAGTAGAAGAACTGACAGTAGAAGAACTAACAGGAAACAGAAGAACTGACAGGAAGTAGCAGAACTAATAGTAGAAGAACTGACAGGAAGCAGAAGAACTGAGAGTAGAAGAACTGACAGGAAGTAGAAGAACTGAGTAGAAGAACTGACAGGAAGTAGAAGAACTGACAGGAAGTAGCAGAACTAACAGTAGAAGAACGGACAGGAAGTAGAAGAACTGACAGTAGAAGAACTAATAGTAGAAGAACGGACAGGAAGCAGAATAACTAACAGTAGAAGAACTGACAGCAGAAGAACTGACAGTAAGCAGAAGAACTGACAGGAAGTAGCAGAACTAACAGGAGAAGAACTGACAGGAAGCAGAAGTACTGACAGTAGAAGTACTGACAGGAAGCAGAAGAACTGACAGTAGAAGAACTAACAGGAAACAGAAGAACTGACAGGAAGCAAAATAACTGACAGTAGAAGAACTAACAGGAAACAGAACTGACATGAAGTAGAAGAGCTGACAGTAGAAGAACTAACAGGAAACAGAAGAACTGACAGGAAGTAGAAGAACTGACAGTAGAAGAACGGACAGGAAGTAGAAGAACTGACAGGAAGCAGAATAACTGACAGTAGAATAACGGACAGGAAGTAGAAGAACTGACAGGAAGCAGAATAACTGACAGTAGAAGAACGGACAGGAAGCAGAAGAACTGACAGTAGAAGAACGGACAGAAAGCAGAAGAACGTACACATTCAAGGACACGGCCAGTTCCTGGTGTTCGTCCGTGTGCGTCTCGTTCACGGTCCAGTACATCAGAGTCTCGTCGTCGTCGCTGAAGCCGATGTAGGCGTAGCAGTGGAGCTCCGCCCTCGTCCCTGCAGTCATGGGGGGGAGGGGCAAAGCAGCGTCACTCCACACATCCTGGTTACTGTGGTCCATCAGTTACAGGAGTGAGTCCCCATAAACATGCATAAAGCACGTTGACCTGACGCCATTTAAAAAGGATTCTTATGTTCAGACTGAACACTTTTATGTCGAATGTTTCTTTTGTTCCTGCAGGTCGGGGTCGGGAGAGGCTGCACCACAAAGCTCTTCATGTGGGAGGGACACTTTGTTTATTTATTATTTATGCTTATACATTTAGGAGGCCTGAAGAGTTGAACACAGACAAAACATAGATCTTCACAACTGTTTGGATTTGATTTATTTTGATCCTCATTTCATTAAATTACAACACAGTTGAACAAAAGAGTGTTCCTTACCTTCTTCCACCACCACCACCTCCTGTTGAGGGTACACCACCTGAGGCTCTACAATGAGTGTAGTTGAGATGTCTGAAGAAACATAATCAGTGTAAGCAGAGAATAAGAATAACAACAACAATGATAAAAATAACAATAACACACCCTTGTCGACAGCCAGCCAGATGCTGCGAGCAGCGGTGTACATCCTGCCGTCCACGCTGACGTCCACCAGGCAGGTGTATTTCCCAGAATCCTCCTTTGAGGTGCCAGACAGCCTCAGGAAGCCGCTCTCAGACACTGAGGTGCGTTCCCCTGGCGGCTCCATCAGCTGGCAGTCCTCGTGTTACCAAAACAAATTAAAATCAGTTTAACAAACAATGATTCATGAATTATATATAAAATATTCATGTACTTTATCAGGCCTGCGTTGAAACGAGCACCCGGAGCTCACGCGGCCTGCGTACCTTCACCCATCGTATGTTCCTCGTGTGGTTCAGCTCCAGGATCTCTTTCTGTTTGCAGGACAGAAGCTCGGTGACTCCCACGGCGGCGGACTTCTTTTCAGGCGGGTCGGGACACTTTCCACCGGACACAGACACCCCGAACGTCACTGCCAGGGATCCGGTCTGGTCCCTGAAGAGGAGCCGGGAGACAACTGAGATTATCTAGATAAGGAATTACTAAACAATATGAGTCATTATCCATGGTATCGTTTTTCTTTTAATCCTAAAATAAAAAAAATTTAAAAGAATAATATTAGTTAAAAATAAACAAAAACTTTAAATTGTTCAATATTTTCAGTTCAATTAATTAATTAGGTCCGCTGACTAATCCTGAAATGAATATAACTGGCCTACAGGGGGAAGTGTACCAGAAGAATACCTTTTCTCACAGGTGTAGGCTCCAGCATGAGACATCTGCACAGGTAGAAACCACAGTAGCCCGTCCCTGACCTCCACCCCGGGGGGCAGGCTCGGGCCAAGCCCGCCCCCTCGGCTCCACGTCACGCTGGCGTGGGTGTCCACAAAGAGGCACTTGAGCAGGAAGAGGTGGCCGACGCTCACCTGGAAGGTGTCGTCTGGCTCCCCATTGGGGTCTGGGGCAGAGGAGGTCACCTGCTTGGTCAGCGCTAACAGCTTCAACATCGGGCCGTCAGTGTGACGCGCTGCAGGTGAGCAGCAGACAGGTGAGCAGTGGCACCTGGTCATCTCACAGCTAGACTACTGTAACTCCCTCCTTCAGGTCTACCTGCTAATGCCATTCGACCTCTACAGCTCATCCAGAATGCAGCTGCTCGACTGGTCTTCAACCTCCTAAATGTACCCACAATCCTCTGCTCCTCCGCGACCTTCACTGGTTACCAGGACATGGTCTAACCTAACTGAAGGCTCTGGCTCCCTTCCTACTTTTTAGGACTCTAGGAACCACAAGTAGCCCCGCATTTAGTGAGCGCAGCTCTCTAGTGGGGCAATATGGTACTACAAGCTCCTTAAGATATGATGGTGCATCACCAATCAAGGCTTTGTAGGTGAGGAGAAGAATTTTAAATGTGATTCTTGATTTTACAGGGAGCCAGTGCAGAGCAGCTAATACAGGAGTCATGTGATCTCTTTTCTTAGTTTTTGTGAGTACACGAGCTGCAGCATTCTGGATCAACTGGAGGGATTTAAGAGACTTATTAGAGCAGCCTGATAATAAGGAGTTGTAGTAATCTAGTCTGGAAGTAACAAAACGCGTGAACCAGCTTTTCTGCATCTTTTTGAGACAAGATGTGTTATGTGCAGCTCGAAACACAGGACCCAAACGCCGTCAACGATGGAAAAGCAACTTTATTGCTCAACAGGATCCAAAAACAGGATTCAAAACAGTCTCACACACAAGATCTTCCACGATCTAGACAAGACGAACCGACAAAGGGGAATGACATGAACAGGACTTAAATACAGAGGTCTGGTGCAGGTGATTGGACACAGGAGGAAACAATCAGGAAGAGGGCAGACAATCACAGGGACAGGAAGTGAAGAGAAACAGAGGACACGAGAGACAAGGACTTCAAAATAAAACAGGAAACACAACAACACTACAGATCCTGACATAACCCCCCTCTCAAGGGGCGGATTCCAGACGTCCCAACAAAGTCCCCCAGGGTGGGTGGAGGGGAGCCGGGACCAAAAGCCTGGCAGAAGAAGTTCAGGGGACGGGCCGGAGGACGACCACCAGGAGGACTGACCTGCTCCGGAGGACGGGCAGGAGGACGGCCACCAGGAGGACTGACCTGCTCCGGAGGACGGGCAGGAGGACGGCCACCAGGCACATAGACCTGCTCCGGGGGACGGGCAGAAGGGCGACCACCAGGCGAACAGACGGGCTCCGGGGGAACCCGGGAAACAGAAGCCGGAAGCGGCCAGGGTGGCGACCGAACACAGAGAACCTGAGTTGGCCGGGCCGGCAACGGGACAGGAGGAAACGGAGTCTGCCGGGGCGGCGACGTGACAAGGGGAGCCGGGGTCGGCCAGGGCGCCGACGGGACATGGGGAGCCGGGATCGCAGAAGGGCGACCACCAGGCGAACAGACGGGCTCCGGGGGAACCCCGGGAACAGAAGCCGGAAGCGGCCAGGGTGGCGACCAAACACAGAGAACCTGAGTCGGCCGGGGCGGCAACGGGACAGGAGGAAACGGAGTCTGCCGGGGCGCCGACGGGACACGGGGAGCTGGGGTCGGCCGGGGCGCCGACGGGACACGAGGAGCTGGGGTCGGCCGGGGCGCCGACGGGACACGAGGAGCTGGGGTCGGCCGGGGCGCCGACGGGACACGAGGAGCTGGGGTCGGCCGGGGCGCCGACGGGACACGAGGAGCTGGGATCGGCCGGGGCGCCGACGGGACACGAGGAGCTGGGATCGGCCGGGGCGCCGACGGGACACGAGGAGCTGGGATCGGCCGGGGCGCCGAAGGGACACGAGGAGCTGGGGTCGGCCGGGACGCCGACGGGACACGGGTAGCCGGGATCGGCCGGGGCGCCGACGGGACACGGGGAGCCGGGGCACCGACGGGACAGCATCCGCAGGAACCGCCGTGGACTGCGGCGCAGCGTCGGCAGGAACCGGCGTTGACTGTGGCGCAGCGTCGGCAGGAACCGGCGTTGACTGCGGCGCAGCGTTAGCAGGAACCGCCGTAGACTGCGGCCGAAGCAGGACCCTGTTTAACGCTTGGAGGGACTCCATCATGTCCCGGAAAGTGTCCTGGGACAAGGCAAAGGAAGCAAGGGCCGGCCGGCAGTCCGATAGGTCACAGGAAGTTGGGGTTGGCCGGAACACGGAGGCGGCAACAGGAACGGGCGAGGGCTGCAGCACGGAGGCGACTGCGGGAACCGGAGTAGTCTGCGGCACAGAGGCGGCAGCCGGAACCCTCCACCGACGCGGTCCGGAGGTTTGCGCCCCCCACTCCGGGGCTGGGCCTGGGTGACCTCTGCCCCTGGGGCTACGAGGCCCCCCATAAGCCAAACGGGTCCCGTTGAAGGGGTCTGGTGCCGAGACCCTAGGGGGGGTTGTAGTTCCCCTTCTGGAGGCTACGACGGCCCCCATAGGCCAAGCGGGTCCCTTCGAAGGGGTTTGGTGCCGAGACCCTATGGGGGTTGTAGTTCCCCTTCTGGAGGCTACGAGGACCCCCATAGGCCAAGCGGGTCCCTTCGAAGGGGTTGTAGGCTGGGTCCATCTTTGGTCGGTTCGTTCTGTTATGTGCGCAGCTACAGGACACTGGACCCAAACGCCGTCAACGATGGAAAAGCAACTTTATTGCTCAACAGGATCCAAAAACAGGATTCAAAACAGTCTCACACACAAGATCTTCCACGATCTAGACAAGACGAACCGACAAAGGGGAATGACATGAACAGGACTTAAATACAGAGGTCTGGTGCAGGTGATTAGACACAGGAGGAAACAATCAGGAAGAGGGCAGACAATCACAGGGACAGGAAGTGAAGAGAAACAGAGGACACGAGAGACAAGGACTTCAAAATAAAACAGGAAACACGACAACACTACAGATCCTGACAAGATGTGCCTGATTTTTGAAATGTTACGTAGATGATAAAATGCAGTTCTTGAGATTTGCTTAACGTGGGAGTTAAAGGACAAGTCTCGGTCAAAGATAACTAGAGATTCTTTACAGTGTGTCCATGTTTTTATGTCTTTAAGACATTCTTGAAGTGCCATGTAATGTAATGTAATGTAACAGAGTTGACTATTTCTCACTAAATAAAAGTGTTTATTTTACACTAATAATCAGCTGCAGCAACATATATTTATGTTAAAGCAGGTGTTCATAAAACTATTCTCATTCATGTACAGTCGGAAGGATCGGAAGAACCAACGCCGTTGTAGTAATCCTTTGCTCAAATATGCCATAAACCAGTCAAAACTACACCAAGAACACAGATCAGACACAGGAGAAGCCCTGTGATTCAGGAATGCAGGTGGAGAACAAACACACACACATCCTCTCAACGTGTGTGTGGTAGACTTGAGGTGAATCCTCCGACAGGAAGTCCGGTGATACCATGATGAGGTTGGTTGCTGTGTCTCTTTGTGTCTTGGCATCCAACCTCATTTACTGAGTCAGGTGCTTATGAAAGAAGCTCATAACACTCATATAGACCACCTGTATGTAATACCTCATGTGTTATCAGTTCTGGGTGATTCATTATTTAATTTGCAGTAAACTATTGAAGCCACCGATGTGTTCATAAAGTCACTCGCTCTTATTGCGTAACTTCCCACCGAGTGGACGGCTTCCTTTGCAACACCCTGTTGACTTCCTGCATGAGACTTCCTGTAGTCGAAAGGTGTGATTGTGAATGTTTGCCACCTTTGACTGTTTGTGTTGGATAGAAAGAACTGACGGACCTCACACACCTTGAACGGTTATAAACAGGTTATAAACCGGTTAAACCGGTTATAAACAGGTTATAAACCAGTTATAAACAGGTAATAAACCGGTTGTATACAGGTAAAAATCTGTTACAAAAAGGTTATTAACGGGTTATAAACCCGTTATAAACTGGTTATAAACTGGTTATAAACGGTAATAAACGGTTATAAACAGGTTATAAACGGTAATAAATGGTTATAAACAAGTAATACACGGGTAATAAACAGTTATAAACAGGTTATAAACCATTATAAACAAGTTATAAACAGGGAAAGCAGCGAAAGATCCCTGCACTGTGACTTTCTATTTATTATTTAATTACTCATAAATATGTGTAATTCGTTTATTTCCCCAACAGGGGTTCAAATGTTTTCTTTAACACACAGAAGCCAATTGTTAATGTTAATTCAATAATTATTATATCAATTAACAATTGTATAACATCTCCATGCCATAAAGTTCCAGTGTCTGGGTTTTAGGAATCATTTCTAGCAGCAGAAGCTTTTTAGAATAGAAGAAGAGTAGAAAAAGAATAAAAGTACTCACTGTGCGCCTCAGTGGAGGCGGCAGCCAGCTGCGCAGACAGCAGCGCAGACAGCAGCGCAGACAGCAGCAGGGTCCAGGCCGCCGCTGCCATGGTCCTTGTTGGGGGAAGACACGCGTCACATTTATGGGGTCAAGTGCCCCGTGAAGGTTCTCCGCCCTCGGGCTCTCTTTGTTGGAACATGTCCTGACATCTCTTGAACCCACACGCTCCCAGTAAAGGGAAGTGAGAGGAAGGCGGGGCCCCAACACTCCCAGTAGAGTCACAGGAAGTTCCACGGATGTTTTTCTCCTGAATAAAGGTCCTGTTAAAGACGTCTTTTATTTTACTTTCCAGATTCTCTAATAATATTTCCCAAATTCTGTGGGGAGAGTTTTTATTTTTCCATTTAAATGTGTCTGGATTCTTTGTTTTAAAATTCAGTCAATTCATATACACATTGTGTATATATATATATATATATATATATATATATATATATATATATATATATATATATATATACACACACATACAACACACACAACATAGTTGGCACCCTTTCGTTAAAGAAAGGAAAACCCACAATAGTGACTACAATAACTTGAAACTGACAAAAGTATTAATAAATTAAAATGTACTTAAAATTAACTGATGAAAATCAGCCATTGCTTTTGAATTGTGGTTCAACAAAAATACTTTTAAGTCAAAGAAATGATGGTACCAATAACTTAATATTTACAACCTGTTCAATCATCGAGAGTTACAGAAACCGCTTGATTACTTTTAAAAAGTATTTTGTTAAACCACAATTCAAAAGCAATGTCTGATTTTTATTAGTTACATTTTCAGGACATTTATTATTACTTTTGTCAGTTTTAAGTTTTCTTTCTTTAACAGAAGGGTATCATATATATATATATATGTATGTATATATATATGTATATATATATATATACACATATATATATATGTATATACATATATGTATATATATACATATATATATACACATATATATATATATAGATGCTGATACCACAGAAACATGGAGTGTATATTAATATATTTAACTCACTAGTCAGGGTGCTGAGGCTCAAAGCAGCAGCTTGTGAAGTGAACTCCTCTTCTGAAGTCCTCTGATGTTCCTCTGAAGTCCTCTGATGTTCCTCTGATGTTCCTCTGATGTTCCCCTCATGTTCCTCTGATGTTCCTCTGGTGTTCCCCTCATGTTCCTCTGATGTTCCTCTGGTGTTCCCCTCATGTTCCTCTGGTGTTCCCCTGATGTTCCTCTGATGTTCCCCTCATGTTCCTCTGATGTTCCCCTCATGTTCCTCATGACCAGAAAGTCCCTCTGGTCGTGTGCCCCGTGATGATGACCCAGTACTTGTGAATGTAGGCCAGCAGACCTCACCGCTTCAGAGGAAAGTGACGATTGTGCCAGTTTCTTTCTAGAAGACATTCTGCAATCTTCACAACATGTTGACACTTTGAAGACACAACTCTTCTAATGTGCTTCTTCCTGAAAACAGCTTATGACTTATGACCTTTCAACATGAACATCTCTCCATGTCTGACATTATATTTAACCTTTGCAGTGATCATCAAGTCTAAACCTCAATGACAGCAGATCCCATGTTGAGAAATGATGCGTTCAGGGGCCGTCAAACACTTTACAACTTTTATTCAGAGCATCCTTTTCATATCCACGTGTTGTCTCGGTTCATGGTTTCGGCGTTATGGAACATGGACAAACATATAACAAAAGTCTTTGAAAGATGGTTTCCATGTTGTGAAAACAACTGGATCCACATGTTTGTAAACAAAAGAAAAAGAGTTATCAAAATCCTTTATGTGAGGAAACCAACAACTTAAACATTACACTGGTTGTATTAAACTGGTTTATCTTTACAATGGTTCCATGTATTGGTCCATTCCATCAAGAAGATAAGAACATTATATAATATATAACAACTTATTAAACTGGTTTATCTTTACACTGATTCAGAAGAACATTTTAACACTTTGTGTTGCCTTGTTGACAGAAATGTGCCCTTTTTATAAAGCTAATTAATACTGAAATAAATGCATTTTCGATCAATATGTTCCCCCTCGGCTGTCGCTCCTCATCCTGATTTCATTATCTGTGGTTCAATAACTGTAAAATCATTTAATACAAAGTTCAGTTTGCTGCTTGACCTGTAGAAATGTATTTTCTTTATGTTTACATGTTTACATGTTTCATCTCACATGTTTACATGTTTCATCTCACATGTTTACATGTTTACATGTACATGAGATACATGATGTACCCACAATCCTCCGCTCCTCCGCGACCTTCACTGGTGACCGGTGGCCACAGCATCCGCTTCAAGACATTGGTACTTGGGTACCGTGCTGAGAACAGACCGGGTCCGGTCTACATCCAGGACATGGTCTAACCTCACACCCAGGACATGGTCTAACCTCACACCCAGTACATGGTCTAACCTCACACCCAGGACATGGTCTAACCTCACACCCAGTACATGGTCTAACCCTACATCCAGGACATGGTCTAACCTCACATCCAGGACATGGTCTAACCTCACACCCAGGACATGGTCTAACCTCACATCCAGGACATGGTCTAACCTCACATCCAGGACATGGTCTAACCCTACATCCAGGACATGGTCTAACCTCACATCCAGGACATAGTCTAACCTTACATCCAGGACATGGTCTAACCTCACATCCAGGACATGGTCTAACCTCACATCCAGGACATGGTCTAACCTCACACCCAGGACATGGTCTAACCCTACATCCAGGACATGGTCTAACCTCACATCCAGGACATGGTCTAACCTCACATCCAGGACATGGTCTAACCCTACATCCAGGACATGGTCTAACCTCACATCCAGGACATGGTCTAACCCTACATCCAGGACATGGTCTAACGTCACACCCAGGACATGGTCTAACCTCACACCAGGATATGGTCTAACCCTACATCCAGGACATGGTCTAACCTCACACCAGGACATGGTCTAACGTCACATCCAGGACATGGTCTAACCTTACATCCAGGACATGGTCTAACGTCACATCCAGGACATGGTCTAACCTCACACCAGGACATGGTCTAACCTCACACCAGGACATGGTCTAACCCTACACCCAGGACATGGTCTAACCTCACATCCAGGACATGGTCTAACCTCACATCCAGGACATGGTCTAACCCTACATCCAGGACATGGTCTAACCTCACATCCAGGACATAGTCTAACCTCACATCCAGGACATGGTCTAACCCTACATCCAGGACATGGTCTAACCTCACATCCAGGACATGGTCTAACCTCACATCCAGGACATGGTCTAACCTCACACCCAGGACATGGTCTAACCCTACATCCAGGACATGGTCTAACCTCACATCCAGGACATGGTCTAACCTCACATCCAGGACATGGTCTAACCCTACATCCAGGACATGGTCTAACCTCACATCCAGGACATGGTCTAACCCTACATCCAGGACATGGTCTAACCCTACATCCAGGACATGGTCTAACGTCACACCCAGGACATGGTCTAACCTCACACCAGGATATGGTCTAACCCTACATCCAGGACATGGTCTAACCTCACACCAGGACATGGTCTAACCTCACATCCAGGACATGGTCTAACCCTACATCCAGGACATGGTCTAACCTTACATCCAGGACATGGTCTAACCTTACATCCAGGACATGGTCTAACGTCACATCCAGGACATGGTCTAACCTCACACCCAGGACATGGTCTAACCTC
>NC_046986.1:470000-485000 GCF_009769545.1 Cyclopterus lumpus
AATCTGTTTACTCAGATTGTGTAAAAAACATTAAATTCTGAAACAATGATGTCAAGAATGATTCATGTGAGACCAGCAGTGACGTGAACCTGTGACTGAACTTCAGGAAGTGAACACAGAAGAGAGGAGCGGTGAGGGTACATGAGGTCAGGTGAAGGTACATGAGGTCAGGTGATGGTTCATGAGGTCAGGTGAAGGTACATGAGGTCAGGTGAAGGTACATGAGGTCAGGTGATGGTACATGAGGTCAGGTGATGGTACATGAGGTCAGGTGATGGTTCATGAGGTCAGGTGATGGTTCATGAGGTCAGGTGATGGTACATGAGGTCAGGTGAAGGTACATGAGGTCAGGTGATGGTACATGAGGTCAGGTGAAGGTACATGAGGTCAGGTGAAGGTACATGAGGTCAGGTGATGGTACATGAGGTCAGGTGATGGTACATGAGGTCAGGTGATGGTTCATGAGGTCAGGTGATGGTACATGAGGTCAGGTGAAGGTACATGAGGTCAGGTGATGGTACATGAGGTCAGGTGATGGTACATGAGGTCAGGTGATGGTTCATGAGGTCAGGTGAAGGTACATGAGGTCAGGTGAAGGTACATGAGGTCAGGTGATGGTACATGAGGTCAGGTGATGGTACATGAGGTCAGGTGATGGTTCATGAGGTCAGGTGATGGTACATGAGGTCAGGTGATGGTACATGAGGTCAGGTGATGGTTCATGAGGTCAGGTGTACATGAGGTCAGGTGAAGGTACATGAGGTCAGGTGATGGTTCATGAGGTCAGGTGATGGTACATGAGGTCAGGTGAAGGTACATGAGGTCAGGTGATGGTACATGAGGTCAGGTGATGGTACATGAGGTCAGGTGAAGGTACATGAGGTCAGGTGATGGTACATGAGGTCAGGTGAAGGTACATGAGGTCAGGTGATGGTTCATGAGGTCAGGTGATGGTTCATGAGGTCAGGTGAAGGTACATGAGGTCAGGTGTACATGAGGTCAGGTGAAGGTACATGAGGTCAGGTGATGGTACATGAGGTCAGGTGATGGTACATGAGGTCAGGTGAAGGTACATGAGGTCAGGTGATGGTTCATGAGGTCAGGTGATGGTTCATGAGGTCAGGTGTACAAGAGGTCAGGTGATGGTACAAGAGGTCAGGTGAAGGTACAAGAGGTCAGGTGATGGTACATGAGGTCAGGTGATGGTACATGAGGTCAGGTGATGGTACATGAGGTCAGGTGAAGGTACAAGAGGTCAGGTGATGGTACATGAGGTCAGGTGAAGGTACATGAGGTCAGGTGATGGTTCATGAGGTCAGGTGATGGTACATGAGGTCAGGTGAAGGTACATGAGGTCAGGTGATGGTACATGAGGTCAGGTGATGGTACATGAGGTCAGGTGATGGTTCATGAGGTCAGGTGTACATGAGGTCAGGTGAAGGTACATGAGGTCAGGTGATGGTTCATGAGGTCAGGTGATGGTACATGAGGTCAGGTGAAGGTACATGAGGTCAGGTGATGGTACATGAGGTCAGGTGATGGTACATGAGGTCAGGTGAAGGTACATGAGGTCAGGTGATGGTACATGAGGTCAGGTGAAGGTACATGAGGTCAGGTGATGGTTCATGAGGTCAGGTGATGGTTCATGAGGTCAGGTGAAGGTACATGAGGTCAGGTGTACATGAGGTCAGGTGAAGGTACATGAGGTCAGGTGATGGTACATGAGGTCAGGTGATGGTACATGAGGTCAGGTGAAGGTACATGAGGTCAGGTGATGGTTCATGAGGTCAGGTGATGGTTCATGAGGTCAGGTGTACAAGAGGTCAGGTGATGGTACAAGAGGTCAGGTGAAGGTACAAGAGGTCAGGTGATGGTACATGAGGTCAGGTGATGGTACATGAGGTCAGGTGATGGTACATGAGGTCAGGTGAAGGTACAAGAGGTCAGGTGATGGTACATGAGGTCAGGTGAAGGTACAAGAGGTCAGGTGTACATGAGGTCAGGTGAAGGTACATGAGGTCAGGTGTACATGAGGTCAGGTGATGGTACATGAGGTCAGGTGTACATGAGGTCAGGTGTACATGAGGTCAGGTGTACATGAGGTCAGGTGATGGTACATGAGGTCAGGTGTACATGAGGTCAGGTGTACATGAGGTCAGGTGAAGGTACATGAGGTCAGGTGATGGTACATGAGGTCAGGTGATGGTACATGAGGTCAGGTGATGGTACATGAGGTCAGGTGTACATGAGGTCAGGTGATGGTACATGAGGTCAGGTGTACATGAGGTCAGGTGTACATGAGGTCAGGTGTACATGAGGTCAGGTGAAGGTACATGAGGTCAGGTGTACATGAGGTCAGGTGATGGTACATGAGGTCAGGTGTACATGAGGTCAGGTGAAGGTACATGAGGTCAGGTGTACATGAGGTCAGGTGTACATGAGGTCAGGTGAAGGTACATGAGGTCAGGTGTACATGAGGTCAGGTGTACATGAGGTCAGGTGAAGGTACATGAGGTCAGGTGTACATGAGGTCAGGTGATGGTACTGGGAGTGAGTGTTGCACTGTCAGAGCCTCACTGATGGGCTTTACACCTGTGAGGAGTGTAATACAACAGACACACATTACTCATGTGAAATAACACCTGTGTTGGTGTAGAGGACAGGAAACGCTCTCCTGAACCACAGCACGATGTCGACCTTCAAGAGGTAGTAGAGGACGATGCTGACGATGAAGAGAGCCGTCACGCCGCCGAGCGCCGAGCCAATGGGGAGGATGATGTTGGGATCTGAGACCAGCATCACACACAAAACACAGCACTTTAGGTGTGTCAGCACCGTGTGTGTGTATGAGAATGTGTGTGTAAATGAGTGTTGGGCAATACGGACCAAGATTTGTATCTTTGTATTATTTTAATATATATATATATATATATATATATATATATATATATATATATATATATATATATATATATATATATATAGAGAGAGAGAGAGAGAGAGAGAGAGAGAGAGAGCGAGATTGATTTTTACAAAAACCTCCCTCTCGTCCTCGTCCTCGGAGCAGGGCAGCCACCGCCGCCTCTGGAAGTCTCTGCAGGACCTCCTCACCCTCCCTTAGCACTCTCTCCACATTCTGCGCTATCTTCCTCAGTCTGTAGCCCTCCTGCTTTGTAAAGCTTTTACCTTCTTCACCGGCCATGTGGTGCCTAATGGACCTAGCGAGCCTCGGCACCTCAGAGAAGTGGTTCTCTATCACCACCCTCTGGTTCTTGGTCCTGACTAGATACCCCCTTATCCTGCCCACGCTGTACACTCCTGGCCTCTCCTCCTCCTCCTCCTCACAGGAGTCACCCTCAACATCAGAGTAGGAGTCCTCCTCCAAACGGCCTCAGACTCCTCCTCCCCTTTACCCGAAGCCCCCTTCTTAGCCTGCGAGCTTTCCTCATCCTCCCTCCTCTTCCTCTTCAGACGGTGAGCCTGACTCTTCTCCTCGTCCTCCTCCATGCCAACCTCACCGTCTGCCAACTCGACCTCAGCCTCCTGCCCACGTTTATCCCTCCCTGCCCCTTCCTCCTCCACCTGCTGCACCCCACCTCCCCCCTCCGTGCTCCCCCTCAGCAACCCACCTCCCCCCTCCGTGCTCCCCTCCTGCGCCCCACGTCCCCCCTCCGTGCTCCCCCTCAGCAACCCACCTCCCCCCTCCGTGCTCCCCTCCTGCGCCCCACGTCCCCCCTCCGTGCTCCCCCTCAGCAACCCCCCTCCCCCCTCCGTGCTCCCCTCCTGCGCCCCACCTCCCCCCTCCGTGCTCCCCCTCAGCAACCCACCTCCCCCCTCCGTGCTCCCCCTCAGCAACCCACCTCCCCCCTCCGTGCTCCCCTCCTGCGCCCCACGTCCCCCCTCCGTGCTCCCCCTCAGCAACCCAACTCCCCCCTCCGTGCTCCCCCCCCGCACCCCACATCCCCCCTCCCGCCCCCCACTTCCTACCTCCTGCCCCCCACTTCCCTCCTCTGTGCTCCCCTACAGCACCCCACCCGCCTCCTCCCGGCCTCCCTCCTTGTCCCCTCCGTCCTCCCAGCCTCCCTCCTTGTCCCCTCCGTCCTCCCGGCCTCCCTCCTTGTCCCCTCCGTCCTCCCTCCTGGTCCCCTCTGTCCTCCCGGCCTCCCTCCTTGTCCCCTCCGTCCTCCCTCCTTGTCCCCTCTGTCCTCCCGGCCTCCCTCCTTGTCCCCTCCGTCCTCCCTCCTTGTCCCCTCCGTCCTCCCGGCCTCCCTCCTTGTCCCCTCCGTCCTCCCTCCTTGTCCCCTCCGTCCTCCTGGCCTCCCTCCTTGTCCCCTCCGTCCTCCCTCCTTGTCCCCTCCGTCCTCCTGGCCTCCCTCCTTGTCCCCTCCGGCCTCCCTCCTTGTCCCCTCCCTCCTCCTGGCCTCCCTCCTTGTCCCCTCCGTCCTCCTGGCCTCCCTCCTTGTCCCCTCCGGCCTCCCTCCTTGTCCCCTCCGTCCTCCCGGCCTCCCTCCTTGTCCCCTCCCTCCTCCCCGGTGTCTCTCTCCGTCGGGTTCCCCTCGGCGCCGTCCTGTCCACCAGATGTCTTCTGAGGACAGGTCCTGCTCTGGTGTCCCTCCCTCCCACAACTAAAACACCTCATGTCGTCTGACGTTGTGAAACAGACATACACACACCCCTCCACTCTCACTCTGAATGAGGTGTTCAGGGCCCCGTTCCTGTCGTTGAGGACCATGAACAGCTGTCTCCGGTGAGACACCACGTGTCTCTGGAGCTGAGACCTGAACCCAGAGGACAGCTTCCTCACCTGGGAAGTAACCCTCCCGTACCTGGACAGTTCCCCCACCAACTCCTCGTCCTTCAGGAACGGAGGAACATTGGACACCGTCACTCTAACCGCCGGTGTGTCCAGAGGAGAGACGGGGACGTGCGTGTCGGACACCACGACTCCGCTCTCCACCACCGCGTCGGCCTTACTCACGCTGTCCAGGAAGACGACCACGGCTTTGTTCATCCGCACCGCGGACTTCACGCTGCCGTGGCCGACCAGCACCCCCACCGCGAGGCTGCAGTCCTCCACCGAGCACGGGGACCCGGGTACAAGTCGGATCCCGTGTCTCCTGGTTAAGTAGTGCAGCTCCATGCTACTGTTTACACACCGACACAAACACACACACTACACCCGCCAACACACACACACAACCCGCCAACCCACACACACAACCCGCCAACCCACACACACAACCCGCCAACCCACACACACAACCCGCCAACCCACACACACAACCCCGTGAAACCTACACCCCGCTACCCGCTCTCATACCCCACACTACCCGGTGAAAAAAAGAGACAATATTCAGAAAAACGCTCTCAGCTACCACCGAACCCTCAACACTCCTTCCACTCAGAGAGAGAGAGAGAGAGAGAGATAGATATAGATGGATAGATACATACATAGATAGATACATAGATAGATAGATACACATACACACATTTATTATGTTGTTTTACTGAGTAGTTTTTATGTCTGTGCTATGTTTGATTCAACTTCAAGGTATTTTTTAGAGCCAACCGTATCTAGTTGAGCACCCTCTAGTGTTCAGCTGTGCAGCCAGCGGCTAATGAAGAGGAGCACAAGGTCATCTTTATGATATCCATATGAAAGATGTGGACATGAACAGCTGGTGTTCACCTGCAGGCAGCAGACTGAAGTAGCCCTTCACGGTGCCCCTGGAACTCTGCGCTAGACAAGTGTAGTTGACGTAGAAGTCCTCCTCCGTCAGCCGGGAGAACATCAGCACCCGCTCCAACCAAACACCTCGGGGGAGTTCCTGTCTCCAGAAGCTGGTGAGCACAGAAGGTCATTGAACGTTACATGCCCGTACCCTAAAAGCAACAGGAGAAACAAAGTGGAGGTGAAGGTGCTGACCTTTGTTTGGAGGTGTAGATGTGGTCGGGTTTGGTATTGAGGATGAATGAAGAGTGTCTGTCCATCCAGACGACGTCAACGCGTGGCTTCCCGACACACGGCACAAACACCCGGCAGCGCTGGCTGTAGCTGGACCCTGAACACACGCACAAACAATTACACAACTGATATCAACTATTGATCCGGATCTATCAACCCAGGAGCTGCAGCTGGTGTTCAGGCTGAACAGAAGATTAATAATTGAAACATGAGTTTGAAATATTTAAACTCCAAAAGTAAAATATCACGCGGCTGTTGACGGTCAGTTCCTACGTCAGCTACTTGAGGGGGACTCACCCATCGGGGCCTTCAGTCTCTGGTTGGCCGGTTCACGGATTTGTGGAGTCAAAGAGTACTTCTCTGAAAAGACATGGAAGACAGGAATATACTATAGATGGGTTGTCACTGCCGTGACCTTTGCCTTGACCTTTGCTGTGAAAATGCACAGTGAAGCACCGTTCCCACCTGAGACCCACGCCTCGATGGTCTCTGACACGGATCCATTCATGCCCCCGAGCGTGAAGTTCAGGGTGCAGGTGTAGGAGGAGTTGTTATTAGGCTCCACCCCGTCGATCTTCAGTTTGGTCTTATCCAAGTAGGTGTACCGGCCTTTCCCGTCCACGATGCGTTCACAGCCCTAGAAGAGGAGAGGAAGCCAGGCTTTTTAAGGACGCACGGAATAATACTTTGTATGATGGTTGACAGTCACGTGGTTAAAAGAGCAGCGTGGAAGACGAAGAAGTTACATAGTCAAGTCTAGAAGTTCTCTCTCCTGACCACCAAGGGGCGAAATCTCTGGTTGTATAGAAGTCTATGCTTTATGTGTTAAAGCTGCATTCTCTCTCCTGACCACCAAGGGGCGAAATCTCTGGTTGTATAGAAGTCTATGCTTTATGTGTTAAAGCTGCATTCTCTCTCCTGACCACCAGGGGGCGACTCCTCTGGTTGTATAGAAGTCTATGCTTCATGTGTTAAAGCTGCATTCTCTCTACTGACCACCAGGGGGCGACTCCTCTGGTTGTATAGAAGTCTATGCTTCATGTGTTAAAGCTGCATTCTCTCTCCTGACCACCAGGGGGCGACTCCTCTGGTTGTATAGAAGTCTATGTTTCATGTGTTAAAGCTGCATTCTCTCTCCTGACCACCAGGGGGCGACTCCTCTGGTTGCATAGAAGTCTATGCTTCATGTGTTAAAGCTGCATCCTCTCTCCTGACCACCAGGGGGCGACTCCTCTGGTTGTATAGAAGTCTATGCTTCATGTGTTAAAGCTGCATTCTCTCTCCTGACCACCAGGGGGCGACTCCTCTGGTTGTATAGAAGTCTATGCTTCATGTGTTAAAGCTGCATTCTCTCTCCTGACCATCAGGGGGCGACTCCTCTGGTTGTATAGAAGTCTATGCTTCATGTGTTAAAGCTGCATTCGCTCTCCTGACCACCAGGGGGCGACTCCTCTGGTTGTATAGAAGTCTATGCTTCACGTGTTAAAGCTGCATTCTCTCTACTGACCACCAGGGGGCGACTCCTCTGGTTGTATAGAAGTCTACGCTTCATGTGTTAAAGCTGCATTCTCTCTACTGACCACCAGGGGGCGACTCCTCTGGTTGTATAGAAGTCTACGCTTCATGTGTTAAAGCAGTATTCTCTCTACTGACCACCAGGGGGCGACTCCTCTGGTTGTATAGAAGTCTATGCTTCATGTGTTAAAGCTGCATTCTCTCTCCTGACCACCAGGGGGCGACTCCTCTGGTTGTATAGAAGTCTATGCTTCGTGTGTTAAAGCAGCATTCTCTCTACTGACCACCAGGGGGCGACTCCTCTGGTTGTATAGAAGTCTATGCTTCATGTGTTAAAGCTGCATTCTCTCTCCTGACCACCAGGGGGCGACTCCTCTGGTTGTATAGAAGTCTATGCTTCATGTGTTAAAGCAGCATTCTCTCTACTGACCACCAGGGGGCGACTCCTCTGGTTGTATAGAAGTCTATGCTTCATGTGTTAAAGCTGCATTCTCTCTCCTGACCACCAGGGGGCGACTCCTCTGGTTGTATAGAAGTCTATATAAATGACTCTACTTCTCTTGATGTATTCCCTCAGTAAACATTGTAAACATTAGTTTTTGGTCTCAATCTCTAGTTTTAAGTCTTCTTCAATACAGCGTGATGTTCATTTAGTAAATTATGTTCATTTAGAGTCAAACAGACCATGAAGCAGGGGATGCTTTATGACAGGTCCACACTGGAGGCGTATGCGTCATGTGAAAATGTGTTATAATAACTCACCCTGTACCACGTGAGGTGTGAGGTGACGTTGTAGCGGTCCAGCTGGCCCACGTAGTCCTTCAGGGGGCAGTTCAGCACGTCTGTGACCGTGTTGGTCAGCGTCTGACGAGCTTTCCTCGGCCGCCCGCACTCTGCAGCCGGCGGCGGCTCCACCAGCAGCTTGGTGGCCTGCCGGTAGCACCGAGACGGAGTCCTGTTGGAGGAGGACACGTTAACAAGTAGACCGAGTCCACCGCTCACAATGCATTGAGGACAATTCATCAATCCTACGGATCATAATGTTATATATCCTGCTGTAATCAGACAGACAGACAGACAGACAGAGACAGAGACAGAGACAGAGAGACAGACAGACAGACAGACAGACAGACATAGAGACAGAGAGACAGACAGACAGACATAGAGACAGACATAGAGACAGAGACAGACAGACGGACATAGAGACAGAGACAGACAGACAGACATAGAGACAGAGACAAAGAGACAGACATAGAGACAGAGACAGACAGACAGACAGACAGACATAGAGACAGAGACAGACAGACGGACATAGAGACAGAGACAGACAGACAGACATAGAGACAGAGACAGACAGACGGACATAGAGACAGAGACAGACAGACAGACATAGAGACAGAGACAGACATAGAGACAGAGACAAAGAGACAGACAGACATAGAGACAAAGAGACAGACATAGAGACAGACAGACAGACAGACATAGAGACAGACATAGAGACATAGAGACATAGAGACATAGAGACAGACATAGAGACATAGAGACATAGAGACATAGAGACAGACATAGAGACAGAGAGACAGAGACAGAGAGACAGACATAGAGACAGAGAGACATAGAGACATAGAGACAGACATAGAGACAGAGAGACAGACATAGAGACAGAGACAGACAGACATAGAGACAGAGACAGACAGACATAGAGACAGAGACAGACAGACAGACAGACAGACAGACAGACAGACAGAGACAGACAGACAGACATATAGACAGAGAACATTCAGGGCCTCTACTCCTCAACCTTTGGCTGAAGAGGACGAACCCTGAATTCCTCAAATCTATTGAACATGTTGATATTCTTGTGTTAACAGAAACATGGTGTCAGAATGATCACTCACTGTCCTTCAGGATATATCAAAGTCATGGTGCCCTCTATAAAGGCCAAAACAATACGTAAGGGCAGAACTTCTGGGGGGTCGTGGTCTGGTATGGAGGAGAGCTGGACAATCACATTCCAACAGTAAAACATGGGAAGTCACACGTTTGGCTAAAGCTTAATAAAAGTATTGGATTAGCTGACAGAGACATCTACCTATGTGCTACATACATTCCTCCAGCAGAGTCTCCTTATTATGAGGAGGACATCTTTGATTCTCTCCACACAGAGATCAGCTATTTCCAGGCCCAAGGAATTGTGCTGTTGTGTGGAGACCTGAAGGACTGGATGTGAGCCGGACTTCCTGGACCCACAGGGCTACAGCCATGTGTTTGGTCGAGCCCCTCTTTACATCACACCAACCATCATCAACCGGAACAACCTCGACTATCAAATAAATCAGAATGGCAGGGAGGTAGTGCACCTCTGTCGGGCCTTAGGCCTGTACATAGTTAATGGGAGGTTCAGAGGGGACTCTTTAGGGAGGTTCACATACTCCTCAGCTCTTGGCTGTAGTGTAGTCCACTATGCTCTCACTGACATGGACCCCTCCACTATCAATGGATCACTGTCAGGCAGCAATCCCCACTGTTTCACGAGGCACCTATTAAAGCCAACCTTGTCCAAATTAAGAGACGGTACAAGAAGAAAAATGAAAAATGGTTTGACAATGAATGTAAAAGTATCAGAAAAGATCTGAGAAAAATATCAAAACATCGCCAACCAAACAATCACGACTTACGAATTAGCTTTAGCGAAAGTCTCAAAAGAAATACATACACAATTAAGAACAAAAAACTAAATTATACAAATGAAAGATTGGAGGAAATTGAAAGCTCCGTACATCAAAACCAATTATGTGATATGTTAAATACATTGAGCACAACAAAGCCAAACATTACCCATTCAAGATGGTGACATGTGGAAATCACACTTTGAGAATCTTTATAAAGACATTCCACCAAATGAACTTCATTCAAACCACAAAAGTATTAGAAAAAAACCGCAAACATTAGAATTGACAATTAAAACCAATCAGAACCCTCTTGACTTCCAAACCACTTTGGAAGAATTGATGGGAAAAATAAAATGTATCAAAACTAAAAAAGTTTGTGGTCCAGACAACATCAAAAATGAAATGCTTAGAAACATCACAAAGTGCTCAAGCTGTTTAACATCGTCCTGGTTCAGGATGCTTTCCTGACATCTGGTGTCAGGGGCTTATTTCTCCAATTTATAAATGTGGAGATCCATTAGACCCCAATAACTACCGTGGTCTCCATTAGCAGTTGCCTGGGGAAGTTATTAAATAACAGGAAGTATTATAAATAACAGAATCTTAGATTATCTGGACCAACACAACATCCTTAGTAAAACTCAAATTGTCTTTCTTCCAAAACACCGATCATGTTTACACCTTCACACGCTCATCCAGAAACATGTGCACCAGACAAATGGAAAGATATGTGCTTGTTTCATTGATTTTAAGAAAGCATTTGATTCAATTTGGCATAAAGGAATATGTTACAGACTTCTGCAATCTGGCATTGGAGGAAAAGTCTATGACATTATAAAATCTATGTATTTAAACAATAAGTGTGCTGTAAAAATAGGAGAAAGACGCACTGACTTCTTCACCCAGAGAAGAGGCGTCCGTCAAGGCTGCAATCTGAGTCCACCACCCTTCAACATCAGAGTGCAGCCCCAGGCCTCCGTCTCCTAGACAGAGAGGTGAAGTCTCTGTTCTATGCAGATGACCTGGTTCTGTTGTCTCCCACAGAGCAGGGACTCCAACAACAGCTAGACCTCCTGGAGGACTACTGTCAGAACTGGGCCTGGACCTGGTTATGTTGTCTTCCACAGAGCAGGGACTCCAACAACAGCTAGACCTCCTGGAGGACTACTGTCAGAACTGGGCCTGGACCTGGTTCTGTTGTCTCCCACAGAGCAGGGACTCCAACAACAGCTAGACCTCCTGGAGGACTACTGTCAGAACTGGGCCTGGACCTGGTTCTGTTGTCTCCCACAGAGCAGGGACTCCAACAACAGCTAGACCTCCTGGAGGACTACTGTCAGAACTGGGCCTGGACCTGGTTATGTTGTCTTCCACAGAGCAGGGACTCCAACAACAGCTAGACCTCCTGGAGGACTACTGTCAGAACTGGGCCTGGACCTGGTTCTGTTGTCTCCCACAGAGCAGGGACTCCAACAACAGCTAGACCTCCTGGAGGACTACTGTCAGAACTGGGCCTGGACCTGGTTATGTTGTCTCCCACAGAGCAGGGACTCCAACAACAGCTAGACCTCCTGGTGGACTACTGTCAGAACTGGGCCTGGACCTGGTTCTGTTGTTTCCCACAGAGCAGGGACTCCAACACCAGCTAGACCTCCTGGAGGACTAGTCAGAACTGGGCCTGGACCTGGTTCTGTTGTCTCCCACAGAGCAGGGACTCCAACAACAGCTAGACCTCCTGGAGGACTACTGTCAGAACTGGGCCTGGACCTGGTTCTGTTGTCTCCCACAGAGCAGGGACTCCAACAACAGCTAGACCTCCTGGAGGACTACTGTCAGAACTGGGCCTGGATCTGGTTATGTTGTCTTCCACAGAGCAGGGACTCCAACAACAGCTAGACCTCCTGGAGGACTACTGTCAGAACTGGGCCTGGACCTGGTTCTGTTGTCTCCCACAGAGCAGGGACTCCAACAACAGCTAGACCTCCTGGAGGACTACTGTCAGAACTGGGCCTGGACCTGGTTATGTTGTCTTCCACAGAGCAGGGACTCCAACAACAGCTAGACCTCCTGGAGGACTACTGTCAGAACTGGGCCTGGACCTGGTTCTGTTGTCTCCCACAGAGCAGGGACTCCAACAACAGCTAGACCTCCTGGAGGACTACTGTCAGAACTGGGCCTGGACCTGGTTCTGTTGTCTCCCACAGAGCAGGGACTCCAACAACAGCTAGACCTCCTGGAGGACTACTGTCAGAACTGGGCCTGGACCTGGTTCTGTTGTCTCCCACAGAGCAGGGACTCCAACAACAGCTAGACCTCCTGGAGGACTACTGTCAGAACTGGGCCCTAGCAGTAAATCCAAAGAAGACAAACATCATGATCTTCCAAAAAAGGCCCAGATGTCAGGAAAACAAACACCATTTTAATATAGGAAGTACCTCATAGAACACACCATGAGTTACATCTATCTGGGTCTGACTACAGGAAGTACCACATAGAACACACCATGAGTTACATCTATCTGGGTCTGACTACAGGAAGTACCACATAGAACACCATGAGTTACACCTATCTGGGTCTGACTACAGGAAGTACCACATAGAACACACCATGAGTTACACCTATCTGGGTCTGACTACAGGAAGTACCACATAGAACACACCATGAGTTACACCTATCTGGGTCTGACTACAGGAAGTACCACATAGAACACACCATGAGTTACACCTATCTGGGTCTGACTACAGGAAGTACCACATAGAACACACCATGAGTTACACCTATCTGGGTCTGACTACAGGAAGTACCACATAGAACACACCATGAGTTACACCTATCTGGGTCTGACTACAGGAAGTACCTCATAGAACACCATGAGTTACACCTATCTGGGTCTGACTACAGGAAGTACCACATAGAACACACCATGAGTTACACCTATCTGGGTCTGACTACAGGAAGTACCACATAGAACACCATGAGTTACACCTATCTGGGTCTGACTACAGGAAGTACCACATAGAACACACCATGAGTTACACCTATCTGGGTCTGACTACAGGAAGTACCACATAGAACACCATGAGTTACACCTATCTGGGTCTGACTACAGGAAGTACCACATAGAACACACCATGAGTTACACCTATCTGGGTCTGACTACAGGAAGTACCTCATAGAACACACCATGAGTTACACCTATCTGGGTCTGACTACAGGAAGTACCTCATAGAACACCATGAGTTACACCTATCTGGGTCTGACTACAGGAAGTACCACATAGAACACACCATGAGTTACACCTATCTGGGTCTGACTACAGGAAGTACCACATAGAACACCATGAGTTACATCTATCTGGGTCTGACTACAGGAAGTACCACATAGAACACACCATGAGTTACATCTATCTGGGTCTGACTACAGGAAGTACCTCATAGAACACACCATGAGTTACATCTATCTGGGTCTGACTACAGGAAGTACCACATAGAACACACCATGAGTTACACCTATCTGGGTCTGACTACAGGAAGTACCACATAGAATACACCATGAGTTACATCTATCTGGGTCTGACTACAGGAAGTACCTCATAGAACACCATGAGTTACACCTATCTGGGTCTGACTACAGGAAGTACCACATAGAACACACCATGAGTTACACCTATCTGGGTCTGACTACAGGAAGTACAACATAGAACACCATGAGTTACATCTATCTGGGTCTGACTACAGGAAGTACCACATAGAACACACCATGAGTTACATCTATCTGGGTCTGACTACAGGAAGTACCTCATAGAACACACCATGAGTTACATCTATCTGGGTCTGACTACAGGAAGTACCACATAGAACACACCATGAGTTACACCTATCTGGGTCTGACTACAGGAAGTACCACATAGAATACACCATGAGTTACATCTATCTGGGTCTGACTACAGGAAGTACCACATAGAACACCATGAGTTACATCTATCTGGGTCTGACTACAGGAAGTACCACATAGAACACACCATGAGTTACATCTATCTGGGTCTGACTACAGGAAGTACCTCATAGAACACACCATGAGTTACATCTATCTGGGTCTGACTACAGGAAGTACCACATAGAACACACCATGAGTTACACCTATCTGGGTCTGACTACAGGAAGTACCACATAGAATACACCATGAGTTACATCTATCTGGGTCTGACTACAGGAAGTACCACATAGAACACCATGAGTTACATCTATCTGGGTCTGACTACAGGAAGTACCACATAGAACACACCATGAGTTACATCTATCTGGGTCTGACTACAGGAAGTACCTCATAGAACACACCATGAGTTACATCTATCTGGGTCTGACTACAGGAAGTACCACATAGAACACACCATGAGTTACACCTATCTGGGTCTGACTACAGGAAGTACCACATAGAACACCATGAGTTACATCTATCTGGGTCTGACTACAGGAAGTACCACATAGAACACACCATGAGTTACATCTATCTGGGTCTGACTACAGGAAGTACCTCATAGAACACACCATGAGTTACATCTATCTGGGTCTGACTACAGGAAGTACCACATAGAACACACCATGAGTTACACCTATCTGGGTCTGACTACAGGAAGTACCACATAGAATACACCATGAGTTACATCTATCTGGGTCTGACTACAGGAAGTACCACATAGAACACCATGAGTTACATCTATCTGGGTCTGACTACAGGAAGTACCACATAGAACACACCATGAGTTACATCTATCTGGGTCTGACTACAGGAAGTACCTCATAGAACACACCATGAGTTACATCTATCTGGGTCTGACTACAGGAAGTA